>NC_086449.1:534980997-535235997 GCF_028390025.1 Pseudophryne corroboree
TCCATCTCTGTGGCTTGAGTCATGAAGACATGATGGTCTGTACAATTCCTTTTAAGCCTTTTAAATTGGCTACCAGGGATCGTACTGAGCCAATTATCATGGTGACAACTTAGCCTATCAATGAAGGCCCTAGAATCAGTGGGTTTAACATATGTTTTAGTTTTCAAACACATGTCTTCCACATAGATAGTGAGATCCAAAAAATGGACCTCCTTATCACTAATGTCAAAGGTTAATTTAATATTCAACTCGTTAGTATTAAGGTAAGAGCAAAATGACTCTAATACGTCTACTTCCCCCTGCCAAACAAACAAGACGTCGTCTATATATCTGTGCCAGGACACCAGGTTCGCCCCGAAAAGGACAGTTCTTCCATATGAAGTCATCCTCCCAAGCGCCCATAAAAAGGTTCGCATAGGCTCGTTTCGTTTCCGGCTGAGACAAAGCTCATTCCGCGACGTCTTCACCACCATGCCCAAGTTTTATTGTGACTACTGTGACACCTACCTCACCCATGACTCGCCATCAGTCCGCAAGACTCACTGTAGTGGTAGGAAACATAAGGAAAATGTTAAAGATTACTATCAGAAATGGATGGAAGAGCAAGCCCAGAGTCTAATTGACAAGACCACTGCTGCATTTCAGCAAGGCAAGATACCACCAACACCGTTTGCAGCTCCGCCAGCTGGAAGTGCCATGATCCCACCACCACCGAGCCTAGGTGGCCCCCCACGTCCTGGTATGATGCCTGCACCTCCTATGGCTGGCCCCCCAATGATGCAGATGATGGGACCTCCACCTGGAATGATGCTTGGACATGGTATGAGACCACCTATGGGAGCGCACATGCAGATGATGCCTGGACCTCCAATGATGCGCCCACCTTCCCGTCCCATGATGCTCCAATCTCGGCCAGGCATGGCACGACCGGACAGATAGCATGCTGGACAAAATGCCTTTCCCTAAACAATAAAGCCCAGTAGTGTGGGTGATAAAGGGGTCAGCAAACTTTTGGCCAATATATTACAATTTTTGGTGTACTAAAGCAGTGACAGATACCACCATGTGTTTGGTGTGGTTTTTTTTTTTTTTGTTTTGTTTAGGTTTTTTTTCCATTTTCAACTTGGTGTTAAAAGTTTTTTCTGGAGAACACAAACTACTAAAATGCACGTGCTGCTGTAGGGTGTGTTTGTGTTTGTTTTTTTTTTTGTTTGTTTTTTTGTTTTTTTAAATACATAAATCCATAAATCCAAGTTTGCCCATAGTAACTAAGATTTACCTGAATTATTCATATATTTTTTTTAACTTTTTATTAAAATTTGAATGAAACTGCATTACTTTTATAGAACTTCAGTTTTAAATTAAAGATTTTGTGTAATAGATGTTGCGCTATTTATTTTTTTCACACTTAAAACTTACGATAGTGCTGTAATCGTAAATGAGATTCCATGGGTTATTTAGCTTTTTCAGTTGCAATTGATTTGAATAGTTGCTAAACGTATCTCTCAAAGAATTAACATGTTTGTTTTTGAAGAAATTTCAACTTCTAAATGGTAGTTCTATTACTTGAATTATCCACCTACAAATAACCAGAGAGCTGGAGTTGTGCATAGCGTCAAGTTTGGGAATGAAAAAAAACAAATGTTTTGTTTAAATTATGTACAAATGGCATTAGTCATCCTTTTGTAAATAAAATGCAGCGTACACCTCAGTTGTTTTACACTATATGAAGAAAACCATTAAACCAAAGTGTTTGGCATGGGTAATATTGGCAGTCATGTGAAATATACAGATTGAGGAGGGCATCCAATTAGCCCAGATAAAACATTGGTCGCATTTTTTCCCTATGGTTATGTTTTTACAAGCTATCCAATTTGGAGTGCCCATAAAAAATAAATTTGCTCATGTAAATACGAGAATGGGGCAGGTTTTTGGGGATTTGGTTTTGCTTACCTGATGCAGGTGAAATCGAATCCCCGCTAAGCCGTTGTTCGCACATGCTTATCGTGGCTAATTGGGTAGCCCATGGCGATGCAATTGCCCAATGTAAATCACTGTGGATAATTTAATAACCCCCTGAGGGTGAAAAGTTTTGGGAGGTAAAGAGCACAAATTACAATACCACATACTACATCATGGGTTTTCGGCCTGCAGCCCTCCAGCTGCTGTAGGGCTGCATGTCCCGGCATGCCCTGCCGCAGTTGTGCAATTAAGGCATGCTAACGCTGGGGCAGGGTATGCTGGGATTTGTAGTTCAGGAGCAGGTTGTGGACCCATGTACTACATGGTCAATTCATAGAATAAAAAAAAAAGCCATGCAATCTCCATTGCCGGACATTAACAGTAGACTGGGTTCTACTGAAGATCTCAATGATTTTAAATGTAGTGCTGCCATAGTAGAGAACCTTTCAATAAAAGTTTTTCATGTTTCTTCCCTGAATAAAAAAAAAAAAAAAAAAAGGTTCGCATAGCTGGGGGCGAACCTGGTGCCCATGGCTGTCCCACACCTCTGGAGGTAGAATTCATCCCTAAAAACGAAGCAGTTATTTTGAAGAATGAAATTAATCCCCTCCATTATGAATTCCTGAAGGTGGGAAGATAGATCAGATTCTGTTAGAGTCTGTTTCACTGCTTTAAGCCCTTGTTGATGATTCATTATAGTGTATAGTGAGTTAACATCTGCTGTCACCAAAAGATAATTACTCTCCCATTTCAATTTATTTAATACATTTAAAATATCGCCCGTGTCCCTTAGATGTGAACGATTGCACATAACAAGGGGTTGGAGATGGTGATCAATCATACTGGAAAGGTTTGCCGACAAAGAGTCTACCCTGGAGACAATTGGTCTCCCCGGGGGAATCTCATGACTCTTATGTATTTTAGGCAATAATATATGGTCGGTATGACCATATATGGTTCCGTGAATAGAAATTTACTTTCCTCATCTGTTAGTACTCCTTTCTTATTGTACTTATCTATTAGCTCCTTTAAAAGTAACTGCATTTTTTTGGTTGGATCCCCTCACATTTTTTTGTAGGTGGTGTTGTCTTTAAGCTGACGGTAAATCTCTATCTCATAATCTTTCCTATCTAGAAGCACAATACCACCCCCCTTATCAGCAGGTTTAATAATCAGTTCTTTGTTAGAGGTAAGGGTTTTGATGGCTTTCCTTTCTTTCATTGTGAGATTATAATTAATCCTTTTTGTATCGAGTTTCTCAATATCATCTTTCACCAAATGTGCAAATGATTCTAAGAAACACCCTTTCAGGTATGCAGGATAAAATGTAGATTGGGGTTTAAATAAAGACTTTTCATTATTGACCTGAACAGCTGATTCACCTTTTAATTTAAAACATTTCTTCAAGGTTAATTTCCTAGTGAATCTTTCAATATCTATGAAAACCTTAAACGGGTCTATTTTGGTTGAAGGGGCGTATTTCATTCCTTTTTCCAAAAGTGACCTTTCCTCGGCTAAAAGCACATGGGAGCTTAAATTTAAAATTTTTACTTTTCCACTTGGACCTCCTTTTTGAGTTTCTATCTCTTGATTATCTGATGTAATGCCATTTTTCTTCTTTTTGTTGCTTTTACGGACCTTCTTCCGCTCTCTCTTACTTTTTATGCCACCCCTCTTACCTCAATGATTTATCTTGGGTCTGGGTGTCTCCTCCCTCTGTCTAAAAAAGGAGTCTGATGTTCATTTTCCCTCGGTGGTGCAAATCTATTACGTGTGATCGTGGGACTTTGCCAATTTCTCTGCTCCCTGTTTCTCCAATGATCCCCGTGCTGTACATGATCCCTTCTTGGTGTTCTCCAATTGGAGTTAATCTCCTTTTGATAGTTATAGCCTGTTCTAACTCCTGCCTCGTTTGGGGGTTTAATGAAGGGCCTCCTCCTCTCGTAGTTATCCGGATAGTATCTAGTGCCATAACTTCTCTGTTCTCCCTTGTCTTTTCTATTACCTTTGAAAGTTTTTTTTGGCTGATTTATCATGATATTGAATAGGGGATTTATCCCTAAATTGCGTTTTATTTCCTAATTGGAATTCATTTGTATCTCTACGGAACTTATTAGGTTTCCTTGAGATCAATAATCTCTCTGACTTGTCAATTCTCCCTTCTATAATTTTTTCTTTTTCCTTAAATTCAGGTAGGTTCATGCATGGGATGCTTATTTCTTTAAGCCCTCTGATCTCTTCATCTAAGATTGTTAAATCTTTTTTCCTTTCATTAATAATCAGTTCCATTAATTTAAATGAGCAGTTGGAAACAATCAAATCCCATTCATTTTTAAATTGTTCTGTGGCAGTTGTAAAACTGGATTTTTTATCTATCCTTAACCCTTTCGGGATAATCTTGGAGGTGAGGTACTTCTCTAAAGTCCCCACCTCCCACCATACCTTGTTTTCTTTCAAAAGCAAGGTCTCTATTTTATGTAAGATGTTATCAAGATCTTCATCTGCTACGCTAACATCTACATCAGGTGAGGAAAAAGCAGCATCAAATCTACGCATCCTTTCCTCCCTAAAGTGAAATATGCCCAAGAAGGGATCATGTACAGCACAGGGATCATTGGAGAAACAGGGAGCAGAGAAATTGGCAAAGTCCCCTGATCACACGTAATAGATTTGCACCACCGAGGGAAAATGAACATCAGACTCCTTTTTTAGACAGAGGGAGGAGACACCCAGACCCAAGATAAATCATCGAGGTCAGAAGGGTGGCATACAAAGTAAGAGAGAGCGGAAGAAGGTCCGTAAAAGAAACAAAAAGAAGAAAAATGCCATTACATCAGATAATCAAGAGATAGAAACTCAAAAAGGAGGTCCAAGTGGAAAAGTAAAAATTTTAAATTTAAGCTCCCATGTGCTTTTAGCCGAGGAAAGGTCACTTTTGGAAAAAGGACTGAAATATGCCCCTTCAACCAAAATAGACCCGTTTAAGGTTTTCATAGATATTGAAAGATTCACTAGGAAATTAACCTTGAAGAAATTTTTTACATTAAAAGAAGGTGAATCAGCTGTACAGGTCAATAATGAAAAATATTTATTTAAACCCCGATCTACATTTTATCCTGCATACCTGAAAGGGTGTTTCTTAGAATCATTTGCACATTTGGTGAAAGATGATATTGAGAAACTCAATACAAAAAGGATTAATTATAATCTCACAATGAAAGAAAGGAAAGCCATCAAAACCCTTACCTCTAACAAAGAACTGCTTATTAAACCTGCCGATAAAGGGGGTGGTATTGTGCTTCTAGATAGGAAAGATTATGAGATAGAGATTTACCATCAGCTTAATGACAACACCACCTACAAAAAAATGCGAGGGGATCCAACCAAAAAAATGCAGTTACTTTTAAAGGAGCTAATAGATAAGTACAATAAGAAAGGAGTACTAACAGATGAGGAAAGTAAATTTCTATTCACGGAACCATATATGGTCATACCGACCATATATTATTGCCTAAAATACATAAGAGTCATGAGAATCCCCCGGGGAGACCAGTTGTCTCCGGGGTAGACTCTTTGTCGGCAAACCTTTCCAGTATGATTGATCACCATCTCCAACCCCTTGTTATGTGCAATCGTTCACATCTAAGGGACACGGGCGATATTTTAAATGTATTAAATAAATTGAAATGGGAGAGTAATTATCTTTTGGTGACAGCAGATGTTAACTCACTATACACTATAATGAATCATCAACAAGGGCTTAAAGCAGTGAAACAGACTCTAACAGTATCTGATCTATCTTCCCACCTTCAGGAATTCATAATGGAGGGGATTAATTTCATTCTTCAAAATAACTACTTCGTTTTTAGGGATGAATTCTACCTCCAGAGGTGTGGGACAGCCATGGGCACCAGGTCTTGTTTGTTTGGCAGGGGGAAGTAGACGTATTAGAGTCGTTTTGCTCTTACCTTAATACTAACGAGTTGAATATTAAATTAACTTTTGACATTAGTGATGAGGCGGTCCATTTTTTGGATCTCACTATCTATGTGGAAGACATGTGTTTGAAAACTAAAACATATGTCAAACCCACTGATTCTAGGGCCTACATTGATAGGCTAAGTTGTCACCATGATAATTGGCTCAGTACGATCCCTGGTAGCCAATTTAAAGGGCTTAAAAGGAATTGTACAGACCATCGTGTCTTCATGACTCAAGCCACAGAGATGGAAGAGTGTTTCGTCAAATGTGGATATGATGAAAGGGAAGTAAGGGAATCTTTGAAAAAGTTACTAGTATAGAAAGATCTGCCCTAATGACCAAGAAAAATTATAGGAATAACGAGGGAAATTACAGATTTAAGTGGGCCTTTACTACTGATTATTCTACCCAACACAATAAAGTAAGGGGAATATTGAAGAATCAGTGGCCCATATTAAAAAGGGATCCAGTGATAGGAGCTGAGCTACCGGACAATCCGGTGTGCATATATAGGAGGGCCCGCAATCTGCAATCTAAACTAGTACATAGTCTTCATGAGAATCCGTCTAGTGGCCCAAAAATTGTATCACAGGGATTCTATAGATGTGGACAATGTCTAGCCTGTAAGAATATCCCTAATACCTTTGGCAATAAAAAAGTAGATGTGATGATTAATGAAAAGAAGTGCTTGATCACTGATTTCATTACGTGCCATACAACGAGTGTGATTTATTGCATTGAGTGTAGTTGCAGTAAATTTTATATTGGTCGGACCAGCAGGGCACTTAGAGTGAGAATGAGCGAGCACCTTCGGAACATCACGAAAGGGCTCGACACCCATGCTGTATCGTTACATTTTAAGAAAATCCATGATTGTAATGTAAAACATATCAAGAATTTCATGGCATCAAAGAAAATCCACCCTGATAAAAGGGGAGGAGATATTCAAAAGAAATTAGCTAAGTATGAAATGCAATGCATTTTTAACTATAAAACCTTAGAGCCCTCTGGTCTTAACAAAGATTTTGAAACCAAATGGTTTCTTTAAATGCATTTTATTAATATTTGAGGTTTTATTATTTTTCATTTTATGTACTAATTGTGTTGTGTTTTTTCCTATCCATTGGGCTGCTCCTGACAACAATTGACAAACATCTGAGACATTGTTCCGGTCCACTAAAACATCCGCATCCGCTGTGACACGCATAATTTGAGATGGAACGCAAAGGACTTGAGATGTCCGCTGGTGAAATAGTCCGGCAGGATGTTGTGATAGATTACCCTCCTCCGCCGGAAGTGAGACGCAAAAACCGGTGGGAAAGGGCCGCACCAGGGACGGAAACTGTGATTACCTTCTTCCGCCGAATGTGATGTAGCGTCTGATCAAGCGACTTCCGCCGGAAGTGTGGCATGTATGGTAGCATCGACAATGCACGAGGATACGGGTGACCTCCTTCCGCCGGATGTGCTTAGGGATGGGACGGACTTTTTTCGGCGCTTCCACCCACCGGAAATAGATATCAATCAGATGGACTTTGATGCGCACCTGTTGTTGGATCATGGGCATATGGGAAAATAAAAAACGGACATGTGGGGAGCGGATGTTTGCTATTCTTGTATGGATAGGGATTATAGAGGAGCAGTTGGTCTATGTATGGAATTAGGTTTTTTATTTGGCTTCATTGTTTGGTATAAATACCACTTACCATGCAGTTACCTCCTACACCTTGAAAAAGAGAACAGAAGGTTATCGAAACGCGTTGGTGGAGGTTCTGGGCGGTGATTGGAACTACTTACCTGCTTGTTTGGTGACGATTCCTGGGGACGCCTGGCGATCTTCTGAAAACTTGCTTTTCTGTCTATTAACATCTATTGGATGGTGAGAGTCCATTTTCTGCCCATGTTTGTGTTTTTAATAGTTTTTAATAAATGGTTTTACACTATTTGGAGCCTTCTTTTCACATATACCCATTGTGAATGAATTGGGGAGAATCCTGACTTTCAGGAGAGTAAAGAACAAGGATAAGGAGTCTAACTACAATAGGGACCTGTGTATACATTGAAGTGGTTTTCATTTGTGCCTATAAACATCTAATTGATGGTGAGAGTCCATTCGATATTTACATCTGTGTCTTTATATCTAATAAATGGTACTACACTATTTGGAGCTTTATTCCCACATGTACCCTTTGTGAGTGCATCGGGGAGAATCTGAACCCTCTGGAGAATTTGAAACAGGGTTGCTGGGATCTATTACAGCAGTGGCTGGATTTCTCAAAGCGAACCTTATTCATCTTGGGGTACGAGTCCAGTCACATTGTCATACCATCATTTCTATTATTCAGTAAAACAGTATTACGCTATGTTTGCATTTTTTATCACACGACTATTTGATTCAAGCGCCCCAGACCCTCTTGGTAAAATCTACTTGTCTTGTTCGTTTAAAGTGTGGGTGACACTTTTCTACCTTTTGGGACAAGGGCAGCTGCAGGTGCATGGTTTTTTATCACCAGCTTTTACATTTCTTGAAACTGTATGAGGGCCACAGCCCCCAGTCACAGTTACGGCATACTTACCTACATTTATTTTCTCCTCTACGGGAGATACTCGGAGAGGAGAAGCAGCTGGACGGAGGCAGTGCCGAGCCAATGATGCCATTAGGCCACACCCACTACACAAGCAAATACCGCGATTGGACGGTATTTGCATATGGACGGAGCTTCGATTACATGATTAGCATATAATCGCATCATTATGCCCCACCCCCTCCGCCGGGTCCGCAATTTGGCACTATTTAGCTCCTCATTCTGCCCACTTACCTAGAAAGTGGGCAGAATGCGGGAGGGGTGCCCACTCTTCCAGGGCTGCGGAGGACTACCCGAGAAACCGGGTGTCTCCCGCAGAATCCAGGAGAGTAGGCAAGTATGATTTACGGTTTACTCATTTTCACACACATCTTAACTCTTGGAATTTACTTATTCTTCATATGTTATTAACCATCCGCACACAGTTGTATGCCTCTATATTACATGGGGGGAATTCAAATTTTTAAAAAGTCGGTTGGCTGTCTGCTTTTTCCTGTCTATTAGATAGTAAAAAACAGACACCAAACTGACTTTTCAAACATTTGAATCTCCCCCCATATCTAAAATGCAACTTTCTCTAAGTATTCATATCATGTTTGTAGTAGATATCACTGTTCTTTCTGTGCTTACTTACTTATCAATGGGCGAGTTAATGTTTGCTCGTTTATTTAGTTACTAGAGAGACTGATCTGGCCCTATGCAAGCTGCCAGACAGTCTACCTCCATGAGCTGCAAATTCATACAAAGCTGTAATTTCTCACCTCCCCCGTTTCCCTGGTAACAGTTGTCATATACACACCCCCAGAAGGGTCACACACTGCAAGGTACAGTAGGTTCCTAAAGTAAATTTTGAAACTCATAGTTCAATATTTGTCAGCAGATTTTTTCTAAAAGAATAAAAAGAGAACAATGCTTATTGCATAAGTATTCAGCCTGTACTGTGGATGCAGGCCCGGCAACATGGGGGGGTCAATAGGGACACCTGTCCCGGGCCCAGACGTAGAGAGGGGCCCCAAGGTCCTGCTGCAGTATGGGTGCATATAATTATATAGATCGCACCGGCCACCTACTGTAATGAATAGCTATTACTACTAATAGCTTGTACCTGTGGCCCCCCCATGCGGTTGGTAACTCCCCACTGCACCCAGCCCCAGATCACCTGTCCAGATGACGTTGCACGATGCTGCGTCTTCCCCTCCTCCCCGCCTGCTCTGTCTCTGCTGCAGCAATGATGGTCCGGGTCTCCACCTTAGAAGATTGGCCGAGTGGGACTGCTACTTGTGGTGGTGATGGTGTGTGTGTGGGGAAGGGGGGGGGGGGGGGGGGAGTGTTGGGCTCGCAGAGATATCATTATACTGGACCCCAAGATTTCTGTTGCCAGCTCTGTGTGGATGCTTACACAAATGAAAGATATTGCCCCAACAGTTGGTTTTCAATTAGCTTCTATCTGTAATTGAAAAAAAAGTTCCACATTTCTGGATAAAAGACCTCTTCATTCAAATAACATTGGGCATACTGGAAAGCTGTGAAAATGAAGCCTGCAGAGTAAAAAATAAAGAAAGCGTTCTAGACATACAAAATAGGAAAAGGCTAATGGAAGCTGCATCCCACAACATAATGCTGCCCCCCCCCCCCCCACCCTCCATAGTTCCCTTTATTCGATTTGTTAAATCTGCAGACAAATACATTAATTTTTTTCAACACTTAATTCGTTAAGAGCCTACTAGTTCTTAATAAAAATACTGTCCAGAACATTTGTTTAAGTGTCATTTAAAGTACAGACAAATCTGTTGACTTTTTTGGATACTTTTACAAGTCACTGAATAATGTATACAATTTTCATATAGGCATTATCCAACTTATAATGACAGTAGCCCCTCTGGCAATAAACAATTTTCCTCCAAATTTATGTACACATTTGCCATATACCCTGGATTTCCCAAGCACATATTGATCAGATGATCAGTGTCCCGCCCCCAACCTATCCTGACCTGCTATATACAACTACAGTATTTCTTATCAAAGTGCTAACACTTGGAACACTGTTACCACTTAATCAGTCATGAGTGCAACAGATACTGTTGCCTTCTTGTATATACAGTGAAGTCTGGTAACATATTCATAATTTACCTTTATATACTCATATTATATTGCTGTTTATTGTACTAATTAAGATTGACATTCCGTATGGCATCATCAGTTTACCTATTTGGTGCCAAAACTTCAGTTTAAAAGGAGTCTGTTTATAACATGTCTTGCTACAGCTTGATAAATGATCCTACTGATCCCAAACGTTGAAAGTTGGCAACCATTCCAGAGTACCGTCTTCTTTTTGATATATATATATATATATATATATATATGTATTTGTGTGTGTGTATATAATATGTAATATATTTACATAATAAACACTGTATCCAGTTTGTATCCATGCAAGTCTCTGTGTCAGTCCGGACTTACAGGTATATTCAATGTGTGAATGTTAGACAAGAGCGAACTTAATGCTGCACAGTGAAGTAATTATCAGAGTTTCACATTTGCATGTTCTCCTGTTATGAGCAACATTACACTATTTGGCCCACAATATATCATGTTAAAGCTACTACACTTACATGCTAACTAGTTCTCATTTGCCAACTCGAAACCACTGGATCTTATTTATCAGTGTCATGCCAAGAAAGACAAGAGGACGTAAATGTTGCTAGAACATATAAATAGAAGTGCCATCAGGACTAACAGAAATATACAAGTTGTCTGTTATGGACATCAAGGTTTCATGAATACATTTTATTTGTTTTCTGTTTAACTTGAAACTATAAGAAATGACTGAAAGGATATAATGGGCCTGATTCAGAGCCACATGCAATGCCAATGTTCACACAGTTGAGCGATTTTTTGCAACTGCGCATTTGCAAAAATATCTGAAAACTTCTATGGCGCATGCAAACAGAGACTGTGGTCAGATGGAAAAACTGCCATAGGGCTGGTGCAGGTTTTGATGGAGAGATCAATGGTGGTGTATAAGGACCTTTAATGACACACCAATCGGTATTACACCATGCATGGGCACAAAATGTGGGCCTCTTGGACCTTGCATTTCGGCCAAAGGGATGTACACAAGGGAAGGAGTTTATAGTGGTATATACCTAAACTTGCAGATGGGTGACCGCCAATAGACGCAGATGCCTGCACTTTTGCACCACACTTATGTGCCGCGCATAAGATTTTCAGAAAAAATTCAGAAGGGATGTGGCCACACCTCCCACATTTGGCCATGCCCCTCCGGTACCAGAGCCCCATTCAGCATTTCCTCTGACACTCCAAAAACATATTGTATTCAAACAAAATTAACCATAACATGCTAGACTAGAGCATACTTCTGTGTTAGGCAATTTAGACTGTAAGCAGCAGTGTGGCAGAGACTGATGTAAATAACAAATATCTATACAGTACTGTGCAAATGGTGGTGCTATATACTGTAAATGAATCATTATTAATAATGATAAAAGTTCTTTCACTGATTAGGCACAGTTGGTTTAACCCGGCTGACGGTCCATCATTCTGGCAACAAAAGATTACTGGTGCATTGACCGGATTTATCATCCTACTAATATTGAGATCACTGACTGTAGCAAATGGCCAAGTTAAAACCACTAGGAATATTTACTAAGGTCCCGATTCCATTTGAATCCATTCAAGTTTTTTTGGGGTTTTTCTAAGTGGAATCTCGGGAATTTACTAAACACAAATCTCGGCAGTGTTGGGGCTATTCATATTGAGATACACAGCCGTCCAAAAAAATACGAATCAATAGCCCATCGGCCAAACATGTAGTTCCACAACAAATGACAATATATATATATTTCTCTGACGTCCTAAGTGGATGCTGGGACTCCGTAAGGACCATGGGGAATAGCGGCTCCGCAGGAGACTGGGCACAACTAAAGAAAGCTTTAGGACTACCTGGTGTGCACTGGCTCCTCCCACTATGACCCTCCTCCAGACCTCAGTTAGAATCTTGTGCCCGGCTGAGCTGGATGCACACTAGGGGCTCTCCTGAGCTCCTAGAAAGAAAGTATATTTTAGGTTTTTTATTTTACAGTGAGATCTGCTGGCAACAGACTCACTGCAGCGAGGGACTAAGGGGAGAAGAAGCGAACCTACCTAACTGGTGGTAGTTTGGGCTTCTTAGGCTACTGGACACCATTAGCTCCAGAGGGATCGACCGCAGGACCCGACCTTGGTGTTCGTTCCCGGAGCCGCGCCGCCGGCCCCCTTACAGAGCCAGAAGCAAGAAGTGTTCCGGAAAATCGGCGGCAGAAGACTTCAGTCTTCAACAAGGTAGCACACAGCACTGCAGCTGTGCACCATTGCTCCTCATGCACACCTCACACTCCGGTCACTGATGGGTGCAGGGCGCTGGGGGGGGGGGGGGGGGGGGCGCCCTGAGGGCAATATAAACACCTTGGCTGGCAAATCATCACAATATATAGTCCCAGGGCTATATATGTGATAAATTACCCCTGCCAGAATCCATGAAAAAAGCGGGAGAAAAGTCCGCCGAAAAAGGGGCTGGGCTATCTCCCTCAGCACACTGGCGCCATTTTTTCTTCACAGTGCAGCTGGAAGACAGCTCCCCAGGCTCTCCCCTGTAATTTCAGGCTCAAAGGGTTAAAAAGAGAGGGGGGGCACTAAATTTAGGCGCAATATGTGTATACAAGCAGCTATTGGGGGAAAAATCACTCAGTTATAGTGTTAATCCCTGCATTATATAGCGCTCTGGTGTGTGCTGGCATACTCTCTCTCTGTCTCCCCAAAGGACTTTGTGGGGTCCTGTCCTCAGTCAGAGCATTCCCTGTGTGTGTGTGCGGTGTGTCGGTACGGCTGTGTCGACATGTTGGATGAGGAAGGTTACGTGGAGGCGGAGCAGAGGCCGATAAATGGGATGTCGCCCCCTGTGGGGCCGACACCAGAGTGGATGGATAGGTGGAAGGTATTAACCGACAATGTCAACTCCTTACATAAAAGGCTGGATGACGTAACAGTTGTGGGACAGCCGGCTTCTCACCCCGCGCCTGCCCAGGCGTCTCAAAGGCCATCAGGGGCTCAAAAAAACGCCCGTTACCTCAGATGGCAGACACAGATGTCGACACGGAGTCTGACTCCAGGGTCGACGAGGTTGAGACATATACACAATCCACTAGGAACATCCGTTGCATGATCTCGACAATGAAAAATGTGTTACACATTTCTGACATTAACCCAAGTACCACATAAAAGGGGTTTTATGTTTGGGGAGAAAAAGCAGCCAGTGTTTTGTAGAGATGAGCGCCTGAAATTTTTCGGGTTTTGTGTTTTGGTTTTGGGTTCGGTTCCGCGGCCGTGTTTTGGGTTCGACCGCGTTTTGGCAAAACCTCACCGAATTTTTTTTGTCGGATTCGGGTGTGTTTTGGATTCGGGTGTTTTTTTCAAAAAACCCTAAAAAACAGCTTAAATCATAGAATTTGGGGGTCATTTTGATCCCATATTATTATTAACCTCAAAAACCATAATTTCCACTCATTTTCAGTCTATTCTGAATACCTCACACCTCACAATATTATTTTTAGTCCTAAAATTTGCACCGAGGTCGCTGGATGACTGTTATGCACACCAGTGCCTGCAGGAAAGTACTGGTGTCAGAACTGTTATGCACTCCAGTGTCTGCAGGAATGTACTGGTGTTTGAACTGTTATGCAAAACAGATGGACTCACAGACAAACTGGGGGATATGACATAATGTACACAGAAGGTGATAGGGTAACAAAATACACACAAAGTGAACAGAGAAGCCCAGAGGCTAAGGAACTGGGTATCTCCCTTGTATTAGAACTGCTCAAATGGAAAAGCAAGATGTTGTGTTTTAATACGTAGAGAACCCGAAATGCTGTTGCTAAGGGCAACAGCAAAACCCTAAAGGGTTACCAACGGGTGTGGCAGTAAACTCCTTGGTCAGAGATGGAATGATAGACACAACGAGAATCTCCACAATCCTAATTCTCACTTGCAGTGCACAGGTTTTAGCTTACTGCCACTAAACTGACCCCTGACACCTAGCACAGTGAGACAGGATTAGACAGGCAAGTCTTAGAATACAGCCGCAAACTTGCTAAGTTCACAGAGTAATAACAGAACCCCAGCAAGCTAAACGACTGACTCCAGTCTTACTGCTAGGTCTGGATTGGCAGAGTGTAATACCAAATCCCCAGGCCTATTTGCAGTAAGCAACAAACAAATACAAAGCTACACAGTACTGGCTAACTTTCATGAACTGACTAACCAACAAAGATTCAGCAGCATCTGCTTACCCTGAAAAGAGGCCTTATAAAGCAGGTGCTGTCCACGCCCCACTCAGACCTCACAGACTGTGAGCACAAAAACCAGCACCGGATCCCCTGCCGTGCACAGAGCCTATAACCACTGCACAGCAAAAGACCCGAACCGGAGTATCAGCTGCGCTCAGGTTACACCACTAGCACTTGTCTCCCGGTTGCCATGACGACGTGGCAGCACAGGGCAGGAGACCCTAACAGTACCCCCCCTCTGACGAGGGGTCAAAGAACCCCTACCACCGGGTTTATCGGGGAACTGCGAGAAGAAAGAGCGTATCAGTCTGGGGGCATGAAGATCACAACTGCGCACCCACGACCGCTCCTCCGGGCCATACCCCTTCCAGTGCACCAAAAATGACAGCCGACCCCGAACCACCTTGGAGTCAAGAATCCTTTCAACAACAAACTCCCTCTGGCCACGTATCAGAAGAGGGGAAGGTCTTCCACTGGAAGAAGGATTACTAATCGCCCGTTTTAAAAGGGAACAATGAAATGTTTTATTGATACCCAAAGAACGGGGCAGATCTAACTGAAATGCCACCGGATTGATAACCCTGGTGATCTTATAAGGGCCGATGAACCGGGGCCCTAACTTATGAGATGGCTGTCTCAACTTCAAATTCTTGGTAGACAACCAGACGAAGTCTCCTAATTTGAAGCTGCAGGGTCTTTTCCGCTTATCAAAAACCCTTTTGGTCACTAATGACACAGACACAAGGGCTTTCTTCACTTTCCGCCAAATACCTCTAAGGACCGAAACCACAGAGGAACCACCAGGCGTGGAGTCCAGGGGGTCAAAAGAATTGGCCTTAGGATGATGCCCATACACACAAAGGAAGGGAGAGATCCCTGTAGCAGAGTGAGCTGCGTTGTTATAGGCAAACTCCGCCATGGACAGATGAGCAACCCAGTCAGTCTGACACTTGGAGACATAACACCTGAGGAACTGCTCCAAGGACTGGTTCACCCTTTCAGTCTGCCCATTAGACTGCGGATGGTAGCCTGACGACAAGCTGACAGAAATCTGGAGATCGGAACAAAATGCCCTCCAGAATTTGGCCACAAACTGGGATCCGCGGTCAGAGACCACATCAAGTGGCAACCCGTGGAGACGCACAACATGCAGCATAAATAATTCAGACAGGCGTCTGGCTGATGGCAGCCCAACCAGTGGAACGAAGTGCGCCATCTTCGAAAACCTGTCAACGACAACCCAGATGGCTGTCATCCCCGAGGATTTGGGCAAGTCCACCACAAAATCCATTGAAATGTGGGTCCATGGCTTAGATGGAATAGAGAGTGGATGTAATGGGCCAACAGGAACCCCTCTAGGAGTCTTATTTCGGGCACAGATGTCACATGCCCGAACCCACTGATCCACATCCTTAGCCACCGAGGGCCACCACACCGCCCTAGATAGCAACTCCCGAGTTCTGGCAATACCCGGGTGACCTGCCGACTTCTTGGCATGGAATTCCAGGAACACTCGCTGTCTTAACCTAGGAGGCACAAACAAAAGACCTACCGGAAGGTCTGGAGGAGCCTGCTCCTGTGCTCTAAGGACTAATGATAAGAGGTCCTGGGTAATGCCCACTTTAATACATGATGGGGAAACAATGGGCAACGGCTCCTCGGTGGTCTCCTGGATTGGAGCAAAACTCCGCGAGAGCGCATCAGCCTTGATGTTTTTTGACCCAGGGCGATATGTTATCAAAAAATTAAAGCGAGAAAAAAACAAAGCCCATCGTGCCTGCCTGGCATTGAGACGCTTCGCTGACTCTAAATATGCCAAATTCTTATGGTCAGTGAGAATTGAGACCACAAACTTAGCCCCCTCAAGCCAGTGTCTCCACTCCTCGAGTGCATCCTTAATAGCCAACAATTCCCGGTTACCCACGTCATAATTCATCTCGGCAGGCGAAAATTTACGGGAAAAGTAAGCACAGGGATGAAGGCGATTATCAGACATTCCCATCTGAGAAAGCACTGCCCCAATACCCATCTCAGAGGCATCCACCTCCACCACAAAAGGACGCTCTGGATCTGGGTGTCGCAGCACCTTGGCCGAAACAAATGCCCTTTTGAGACGGGCAAAAGCCGCTTTAGCCTCACAAGACCAGTGAGCAACATCCGCCCCTTTCTTAGTGAGTGCCACCAAGGGCGCCACTATAGACGAAAATCCAGCGATAAATCGTCTATAAAAATTTGCAAAGCCCAGGAAACGCTGAAGCGCCTTCAAACTAGTGGGCTGCACCCAATCCAGGACTGCCTGTACCTTGGAACCCTCCATTTGGAAACCTTCTGGGGAGATAATATATCCTAGAAATGCGATTTGCTGAACTTCAAATTCGCACTTCTCCAGCTTCGCCCCAAGCCGGTGGTCTCTGAGTTTCTGGAGGACTAAGCGTACATGCTTCCGATGTTCCTCCAGGGAATGGGAGAAGATTAGGATGTCATCTAAGTATACAACTAAGAATCTATCCAAATATTCCCTGAGCACATCATTCATGAAATCCTGGAAGACTGCCGGGGCATTACAGAGCCCAAAAGGCATCACCAAATACTCATAATGCCCTGAGTGGGTATTAAAGGCAGTCTTCCATTCATCCCCCTCTCTTATTCGGATTAGATTGTACGCACCGCGTAGGTCAATCTTAGAAAAAATGGTGGCAGTACGAAGCTGGTCAAACAAGACCGAAATGAGAGGCAGTGGGTATGAGTTTTTAATCGTGATACGGTTCAATTCCCTGAAGTCGATGCAGGGTCGCAACGAACCGTCCTTTTTACCCACGAAGAAGAACCCCGACCCAACTGGAGACTGTGAAGGTCTGATAAATCCCTTAGCCAAGTTCTCCTGAATGTACTCTGCCATAGCCTGAGTCTCAGGACGTGACAGGGAGTACAACCTGCTCTTGGGAAGCTTAGCATTTGGCAACAAATCAATGGCACAGTCATAGGGGCGATGGGGAGGTAGTACCTCTGCAACTTTTTTGGAGAACACGTCCGCAAAATCTGCATAACACCCTGGCAATCCTGGCAAACTTAGCTGTGAGAGCCTGACTGGAAGGCTCAAGCAACTCCTGAAACAATCAGTACCCCAACTAAGAATCTCCCCAGAGACCCAGTCAAATTGAGGATTGTGGGCCCTTAACCAGGGTAACCCCAACACCAATGGGGCAAAAGTACAGACAGTCACATAAAAGGACAATTTTTCAGAGTGTGTGGCTCCAATAAACAAAGAAATCTGGCTAGTGCAAGAGGTAATTTTACCTTGGGATAATGGTTCCCCGTTTAACCCACAAATCTCAATTTCCGATGCCAAGGGTACTAAGGGAACAGAGTGTTTCAGGGCGAATTGGCGGTCCATAAAAACCCCGTCGGCCCCACTGTCCACAAAGGCCTCAGTCTTGACAGTTTGACCGAGGATCTTCAAGGTCACCGGAATGATAAAAGTCTTCTTGGGAAATTCTGACTTCTGGCCTGACAGGATATTTCCCATCACCCTCAGGCCCTGAAGTTTTCCGGCTTTTCTGGGCATGATACAACCACATGACCTTTATTCCCACAGTACAAACACAACCCCTGCTGTCTCCTCCGCGTCTTCTCACGCGAGGAGAGGCGGGTAGCCCCAATCTGCATAGGCTCCTCAGAAAATTCCTCAGAGTCTGAGGTTCCCTTGGGAAGGAAGGAAATCTCAGTCTCCCTTTCAAGCCTACGCTCTCTCAGCCGTCTATCCACCCGGATGGATAACTGCATGAGCTGATCCAAGCTATCAGGCAAGGGATATTGTACCAGTTGGTCCTTTATCTGGTTAGAAAGACCTCTTCGGTACTGGTGTCTCAGGGCTGGGTCATTCCACTGGGTATCATGGGCCAACCTCCGAAACTCCGTACAGTAAACCTCAACTGGCCTTCGCCCTTGCTTAAGGATTGAAATCTGAGCCTCGGCTGAGGCCGTCTTGTCAGGGTCATCATACAACATGCCCAGTGCCGTAAAAAAAGCATCAACACTTTTAAGCGACGGACAGTCAGGCTGCAACCCATATGCCCAGACCTGTGGGTCTCCTTGTAGCAAGGAAATCACTATGCCCACCCGCTGAATCTCCGACCCAGAAGACTGAGGCCTAAGCCGGAAGTATAGCTTGCAGCTCTCCTTGAAACAAAAGAACTGCGAGCGATCTCCAGAAAAACGATCCGGGAGATTTACTTTCGGCTCCTTAACCCCTGCAGGTGCTGCTGCTGCGGGAGCTCCGCCAGCAGCCTGGGAGGAGTGCATTTTAATGGACAAATCATTAAATTGTCGAGTCAGGACCTGCACCTGATCGACCACCTGTTGCAACGTATTTTGAGGGGTATGCTCCATATTCCCACAAAATTTCAACAGGAGTATTAGGCTGCTGAATATGTTATGCACACCAGTGCCTGCAGGAAAGTACTGGTGTCAGAACTGTTATGCACTCCAGTGTCTGCAGGAATGTACTGGTGTTTGAACTGTTATGCAAAACAGATGGACTCACAGACAAACTGGGGGATATGACATAATGTACACAGAAGGTGATAGGGTAACAAAATACACACAAAGTGAACAGAGAAGCCCAGAGGCTAAGGAACTGGGTATCTCCCTTGTATTAGAACTGCTCAAATGGAAAAGCAAGATGTTGTGTTTTAATACGTAGAGAACCCGAAATGCTGTTGCTAAGGGCAACAGCAAAACCCTAAAGGGTTACCAACGGGTGTGGCAGTAAACTCCTTGGTCAGAGATGGAATGATAGACACAAGGAGAATCTCCACAATCCTAATTCTCACTTGCAGTGCACAGGTTTTAGCTTACTGCCACTAAACTGACCCCTGACACCTAGCACAGTGAGACAGGATTAGACAGGCAAGTCTTAGAATACAGCCGCAAACTTGCTAAGTTCACAGAGTAATAACAGAACCCCAGCAAGCTAAACGACTGACTCCAGTCTTACTGCTAGGTCTGGATTGGCAGAGTGTAATACCAAATCCCCAGGCCTATTTGCAGTAAGCAACAAACAAATACAAAGCTACACAGTACTGGCTAACTTTCATGAACTGACTAACCAACAAAGATTCAGCAGCATCTGCTTACCCTGAAAAGAGGCCTTATAAAGCAGGTGCTGTCCACGCCCCACTCAGACCTCACAGACTGTGAGCACAAAAACCAGCACCGGATCCCCTGCCGTGCACAGAGCCTATAACCACTGCACAGCAAAAGACCCGAACCGGAGTATCAGCTGCGCTCAGGTTACACCACTAGCACTTGTCTCCCGGTTGCCATGACGACGTGGCAGCACAGGGCAGGAGACCCTAACAATGACTAAGCTAAGCGACCCTAGTGGCCGACACAAACACCTGGCCCATCTAGGAGTGGCACTGCAGTGTCACGCAGGATGGCCCTTCCAAAAAACACTCCCCAAACAGCACATGACGCAAAGAAAAAAAGAGGTGCAATGAGGTAGCTGTGTGACTAAGCTCAGCGACCCAAGTGCCCGACACAAACACCTGGCCCATCTAGGAGTGGCACTGCAGTGTCACGCAGGATGTCCCTTCCAAAAAACCCTCCCCAAACAGCACATGACGCAAAGAAAAAAAGAGGCGCAATGAGGTAGCTGTGTGAGTAAGATTAGCGACCCTAGTGGCCGACACAAACACCGGGCCCATCTAGGAGTGGCACTGCAGTGTCACGCAGGATGTCCCTTCCAAAAAACCCTTCCCAAACAGCACATGACGCAAAGAAAAATAAAAGAAAAAAGAGGTGCAAGATGGAATTGTCCTTGGGCCCTCCCACCCACCCTTATGTTGTATAAACAGGACATGCACACTTTAACCAACCCATCATTTCAGTGACAGGGTCTGCCACACGACTGTGACTGATATGACGGGTTGGTTTGGACCCCCACCAAAAAAGAAGCAATTAATCTCTCCTTGCACAAACTGGCTCTACAGAGGCAAGATGTCCACCTCATCATCATCCTCCGATATATCACCGTGTACATCCCCCTCCTCACAGATTATCAATTCGTCCCCACTGGAATCCACCATCTCAGCTCCCTGTGTACTTTGTGGAGGCAATTGCTGCTGGTCAATGTCTCCGCGGAGGAATTGATTATAATTCATTTTAATGAACATCATCTTCTCCACATTTTCTGGATGTAACCTCGTACGCCGATTGCTGACAAGGTGAGCGGCGGCACTAAACACTCTTTCGGAGTACACACTTGTGGGAGGGCAACTTAGGTAGAATAAAGCCAGTTTGTGCAAGGGCCTCCAAATTGCCTCTTTTTCCTGCCAGTATAAGTACGGACTGTGTGACGTGCCTACTTGGATGCGGTCACTCATATAATCCTCCACCATTCTTTCAATGTTGAGAGAATCATATGCAGTGACAGTAGACGACATGTCCGTAATCGTTGTCAGGTCCTTCAGTCCGGACCAGATGTCAGCATCAGCAGTCGCTCCAGACTGCCCTGCATCACCGCCAGCGGGTGGGCTCGGAATTCTGAGCCTTTTCCTCGCACCCCCAGTTGCGGGAGAATGTGAAGGAGGAGATGTTGACAGGTCGCGTTCCGCTTGACTTGACAATTTTGTCACCAGCAGGTCTTTGCACCCCAGCAGACTTGTGTCTGCCGGAAAGAGAGATCCAAGGTAGGTTTTAAATCTAGGATCGAGCACGGTGGCCAAAATGTAGTGCTCTGATTTCAACAGATTGACCACCCGTGAATCCTTGTTAAGCGAATTAAGGGCTGCATCCACAAGTCCCACATGCCTAGCGGAATCGCTCCCTTTTAGCTCCTTCTTCAATGCCTCCAGCTTCTTCTGCAAAAGCCTGATGAGGGGAATGACCTGACTCAGGCTGGCAGTGTCTGAACTGACTTCACGTGTGGCAAGTTCAAAGGGCATCAGAACCTTGCACAACGTTGAAATCATTCTCCACTGCACTTGAGACAGGTGCATTCCACCTCCTATATCGTGCTCAATTGTATAGGCTTGAATGGCCTTTTGCTGCTCCTCCAACCTCTGAAGCATATAGAGGGTTGAATTCCACCTCGTTACCACTTCTTGCTTCAGATGATGGCAGGGCAGGTTCAGTAGTTTTTGGTGGTGCTCCAGTCTTCTGTACGTGGTGCCTGTACGCCGAAAGTGTCCCGCAATTCTTCTGGCCACCGACAGCATCTCTTGCACGCCCCTGTCGTTTTTTTAAAAATTCTGCACCACCAAATTCAAGGTATGTGCAAAACATGGGACGTGCTGGAATTTGCCCATATTTAATGCACACACAATATTGCTGGCGTTGTCCGATGCCACAAATCCACAGGAGAGTCCAATTGGGGTAAGCCATTCTGCGATGATCTTCCTCAGTTGCCGTAAGAGGTTTTCAGCTGTGTGCGTATTCTGGATAGCGGTGATACAAAGCGTAGCCTGCCTAGGAAAGAGTTGGCGTTTGCGAGATGCTGCTACTGGTGCCGCCGCTGCTGTTCTTGCGGCGGGAGTCCATACATCTACCCAGTGGGCTGTCACAGTCATATAGTCCTGACCCTGCCCTGCTCCACTTGTCCACATGTCCGTGGTTAAGTGGACATTGGGTACAACTGCATTTTTTAGGACACTGGTGAGTCTTTTTCTGACGTCCGTGTACATTCTCGGTATCGCCTGCCTACAGAAGTGGAACCTAGATGGTATTTGGTAACGGGGGCACACTGCCTCAATAAATTGTCTAGTTCCCTGTGAACTAACGGCGGATACCGGACGCACGTCTAACACCAACATAGTTGTCAAGGACTCAGTTATCCGCTTTGCAACAGGATGACTGCTGTGATATTTCATCTTCCTCGCAAAGGACTGTTGGACAGTCAATTGCTTACTGGAAGTAGTACAAGTGGGCTTACGACTTCCCCTCTGGGATGACCATCGACTCCCAGCAGCAACAACAGCAGCGCCAGCAGCAGTAGGCGTTACACGCAAGGATGCATCGGAGGAATCCCAGGCAGGAGAGGACTCGTCAGAATTGCCAGTGACATGGCCTGCAGGACTATTGGCATTCCTGGGGAAGGAGGAAATTGACACTGAGGGAGTTGGTGGGGTGGTTTGCGTGAGCTTGGTTACAAGAGGAAGGGATTTACTGGTCAGTGGACTGCTTCCGCTGTCGGCCCAAGTTTTTGAACTTGTCACTGACTTATTATGAATGCGCTGCAGGTGACGTATAAGGGAGGATGTTCCGAGGTGGTTAACGTCCTTACCCCTACTTA
This sequence comes from Pseudophryne corroboree, assembly GCF_028390025.1. Taxonomy (NCBI): domain Eukaryota; kingdom Metazoa; phylum Chordata; class Amphibia; order Anura; family Myobatrachidae; genus Pseudophryne; species Pseudophryne corroboree. The sequence continues at coordinate 535,004,163 of NC_086449.1, forward strand.
TTACAGCTTGACAAAGGGAACACACGGCTTGACACCTGTTGTCCGCATTTCTGGTGAAATACTTCCACACCGAAGAGCTGATTTTTTTGGTATTTTCACCAGGCATGTCAACGGCCCTATTCCTCCCACGGACAACAGGTGTCTCCCCGGGTGCCTGACTTAAACAAACCACCTCACCATCAGAATCCTCCTGGTCAATTTCCTCCCCAGCGCCAGCAACACCCATATCCTCCTCATCCTGGTGTACTTCAACACTGACATCTTCAATCTGACTATCAGGAACTGGACTGCGGGTGCTCCTTCCAGCACTTGCAGGGGGCGTGCAAATGGTGGAAGGCGCATGCTCTTCACGTCCAGTGTTGGGAAGGTCAGGCATCGCAACCGACACAATTGGACTCTCCTTGTGGATTTGGGATTTCGAAGAACGCACAGTTCTTTGCGGTGCTACTGCTTTTGCCAGCTTGAGTCTTTTCATTTTTCTAGCGAGAGGCTGAGTGCCTCCATCCTCATGTGAAGCTGAACCACTAGCCATGAACATAGGCCAGGGCCTCAGCCGTTCCTTGCCACTCCGTGTGGTAAATGGCATATTGGCAAGTTTACGCTTCTCCTCCGACAATTTTATTTTAGGTTTTGGAGTCCTTTTTTTACTGATATTTGGTGTTTTGGATTTGACATGCTCTGTACTATGACATTGGGCATCGGCCTTGGCAGACGACGTTGCTGGCATTTCATCGTCTCGGCCATGACTAGTGGCAGCAGCTTCAGCACGAGGTGGAAGTGGATCTTGATCTTTCCCTAATTTTGGAACCTCAACATTTTTGTTCTCCATATTTTAATAGGCACAACTAAAAGGCACCTCAGGTAAACAATGGAGATGGATGGATACTAGTATACAATTATGGATGGACTGCCGAGTGCCGACACAGAGGTAGCTACAGCCGTGGACTACCGTACTGTACTGTGTCTGCTGCTAATATAGACTGGTTGATAAAGAGATGTAGTAGTAGTATGTATGTATAAAGAAGAAAGAAAAAAAAACCACGGGTAGGTGGTATACAATTATGGACGGACTGCCCAGTGCCGACACAGAGGTAGCTACAGCCGTGGACTACCGTACTGTACTGTGTCTGCTGCTAATATAGACTGGTTGATAAAGAGATGTAGTAGTAGTAGTATGTATGTATAAAGAAGAAAGAAAAAAAAAACACGGGTAGGTGGTATACAATTATGGACGGACTGCCCAGTGCCGACACAGAGGTAGCTACAGCCGTGGACTACCGTACTGTACTGTGTCTGCTGCTAATATAGACTGGTTGATAAAGAGATGTAGTAGTAGTATGTATGTATAAAGAAGAAAGAAAAAAAAACCACGGGTAGGTGGTATACAATTATGGACGGACTGCCCAGTGCCGACACAGAGGTAGCTACAGCCGTGGACTACCGTACTGTACTGTGTCTGCTGCTAATATAGACTGGTTGATAAAGAGATGTAGTAGTAGTAGTATGTATGTATAAAGAAGAAAGAAAAAAAAACCACGGGTAGGTGGTATACAATTATGGACGGACTGCCCAGTGCCGACACAGAGGTAGCTACAGCCGTGGACTACCGTACTGTACTGTGTCTGCTGCTAATATAGACTGGTTGATAAAGAGATGTAGTAGTAGTATGTATGTATAAAGAAGAAAGAAAAAAAAACACGGGTAGGTGGTATACAATTATGGACGGACTGCCCAGTGCCGACACAGAGGTAGCTACAGCCGTGGACTACCGTACTGTACTGTGTCTGCTGCTAATATAGACTGGTTGATAAAGAGATGTAGTAGTAGTAGTATGTATGTATAAAGAAGAAAGAAAAAAAAACCATGGGTAGGTGGTATACAATTATGGACGGACTGCCGAGTGCCGACACAGAGGTAGCTACAGCCGTGGACTACCGTACTGTACTGTGTCTGCTGCTAATATAGACTGGTTGATAAAGAGATGTAGTAGTAGTATGTATGTATAAAGAAGAAAGAAAAAAAAACCACGGGTAGGTGGTATACAATTATGGACGGACTGCCGAGTGCCGACACAGAGGTAGCTACAGCCGTGAACTACCGTACTGTGTCTGCTGCGACTGGATGATAAATAATGATATAAAAAATATATATATATCACTACTGCAGCCGGACAGGTATATATTATATAATGACGGACCTGCTGGACACTGTCTGTCAGCAGAATGAGTTTTTTATAGAATAAAAAAAAAAACACCACACAAGTGAAGTCACACGACGAGTGTTTAACTTTTTCAGGCAATCACAATATAGTATACTATACTACTAACTATACTGGTGGTCAGTGTGGTCAGGTGGTCACTGGTCAGTCACACTGGCAGTGGCACTCCTGCAGCAAAAGTGTGCACTGTTTAATTTTAATAATAATATGTACTCCTGGCTCCTGCTATAACCTATAACTGGCACTGCAGTGCTCCCCAGTCTCCCCCACAATTATAAGATGTGTGAGCTGAGCACAGTCAGATACGAGTGTTTAACTTTTTCAGGCAATCACAATATAGTATACTATACTACTAACTATACTGGTGGTCAGTGTGGTCAGGTCACTGGTCAGTCACACTGGCAGTGGCACTCCTGCAGCAAAAGTGTGCACTGTTTAATTTTAATAATAATATGTACTCCTGGCTCCTGCTATAACCTATAACTGGCACTGCAGTGCTCCCCAGTCTCCCCCACAATTATAAGATGTGTGAGCTGAGCACAGTCAGATATATACATAGATGATGCAGCACACTGGGCTGAGCAGTGCACACTGATATGGTATGTGACTGAGTCACTGTGTATCGTTTTTTTCAGGCAGAGAACGGATATATTAAATAAAACTGCACTGTCTGGTGGTCACTGTGGTCAGTCACTAGTAAACTCTGCACTCTCTACAGTTCTACAGTACTCCTAAGCTCCAGTAAATCAGGTCAATCTCTCTCTCTCTCTCTTCTAATCTAAATGGAGAGGACGCCAGCCACGTCCTCTCCCTATCAATCTCAATGCACGTGTGAAAATGGCGGCGACGCGCGGCTCCTTATATAGAATCCGAGTCTCGCGAGAATCCGACAGCGTCATGATGACGTTCGGGCGCGCTCGGGTTAACCGAGCAAGGCGGGAAGATCCGAGTCGCTCGGACCCGTGAAAAAAAACATGAAGTTCGTGCGGGTTCGGATTCAGAGAAACCGAACCCGCTCATCTCTAGTGTTTTGTTCCCCCATCAGATGAGTGAATGAAGTGTGTAAAGAAGCGTGGGTTCCCCCGATAAGAAACTGGTAATTTCTAAAAAGTTACTGCTGGCGTACCCTTTCCCGCCAGAGGATAGGTCACGTTGGGAGATATCCCCTAGGGTGGATAAGGCGCTCACACGTTTGTCAAAATAAGGTGGCACTGCCGTCTGGGGTTACGGCCACTTTGAAGGAGCCTGCTGATAAAAAGCAGGAGGCTATCCTGAAGTCTGTATATACACACTCAGGTACTATACTGACACCTGCATTTGCCTCAGCATAAATAGTGCTGCTGCAGCGTGGTCTGATACCCTGTCAGATAATATTAATACCCTAGACAGGGATAATATTTTGCTAACATAGAGCATATTAAAGACGTCGTCTTATATATGAAGGATGCACAGAGGGATATTTGCCGGCTGGCATCCAGAATTAATGCAATGTCCATTCTGCCAGGAGGGTATTAGAGACCCGGCAGTGGACAGGTGATGCTGCCTTTAAAAGGCACATGGAGATTCTGCCTTATAAGGGTGAGGAATTGTTTGGGGATGGTCTCTGGGACCTCGTATCCACAGCAACAGCTGGGAAGAAATTTTTTTACCTCAGGTTTCCTCACAGCCTAAGAAAGCACCGTATTTTCAGATACAGTCCTTTCGGCTTCAGAAAAGCAAGCGGGTCAAAGGCGCTTCCTTTCTGCACAGAGACAAGGGAAGAAGGAAAAAGCTGCACAGCCAGTTCCTAGGATCAAAAATCTTCCCCCGCTTCCTCTGAGTCCACCGCATGACGCTGGGGCTCCACAGGTGGAGACAGGTGCGGTGGGGGCGCGTCTCGGGAACTTCAGGGACCAGTGGGCTTGCCCACAGGTGGATCCCTAGGTTCTGAAAGTAGTATCACAGGGATACAGGCTGGAGTTCGAGGCGACTCCCCCTCGCCGTTACCTCACATCAGCCTTGCCTGCTGCCCTCGGAGAAAGGGAGGTAGTACTGGCGGCAATTCACAAGCTGTACTTCCAGCAGGTGAAATCAAGGTACCCCTCCTTCAACAAGGCCGGGGTTACTATTCCAGAATGTTGTGGTACCGAAACCAGACGGTTCGGTGAGACCCATTCTAAAATTGAAATCCTTGAACACTTATATACGAAGGTTCAAGTTCAAAATGGAATCGCTCAGGGCGATTATTGCAAGCCTGGAGAATTTCATGGTATCACAGGACATCAAGGATGCTTACCTGCATGTCCCTAGTATTTACCCTCTTCACCAGGAGTACCTCAAAATTGTGGTACAGGATTGTCATTACCGGTGAGTAAAATCTTATTTTTTTTACACAATTTTTGATATCAGCCCCCCATCCACCACCCAGGGATGAAGGGGGGTGGGGGGGGGACAGCCTTGGGCTTCACCCCTGGCACTTAGGTGCCTGGAGGGGGGGCCCTTGATTTAAGGGGTCCCCACTCCCCCAGGGAACCCCGGCCAGGGGTGACTAGTTGGGGGGAGTGTTGCTTTGGCCGCAGAGAACTATATAAAAGTGTCCCACGGCTGCGGCATCACCCCCCTGGCTAGTGGAACCCAGTGCTGGTTTAAAAAATACGGGGGACCCCCTACGTCTTTTGTCTCCCGTATTTTTGGAACCAGGACCGGCCCAAGAGCCGGTGCTGGTTGTATAAATACGGGGAACCCTACGCAATTTTTCCCCGGTATTTAAATAACCAGGACTGGCTCAAAGAGCCTGGGCTGGTTATGCTTAGGAGGGTACCCCACACAATTTGTTTTACTTTTAACTATTTCTATACTGTACACTCACTGATCCAGCCGGGCTTCATTGTGTTAAATTTGGCAGTGTTTTACTATTCTCTCCCATAAAACACTACCGGCAATACGAATGGCACCGAGATCGGTGAACGCGAATTGAAAAAACACGGTAGTTTAGTAAATTACCATGTTGTTGTTTTTTTCAAAAAGTTGCAACATGCATATTTCAATATTTAGTGGGAGAATCAATTAGCTGCGGGCTTAACTGCATGGCTTTAGCTCCCAGGCTAAGTGCCCAAAGTATTCATTCACTGCCTGCGGTAAATCTACAACTATCCCGGAGGGTGCCGTTAACGTGGATTTTTCCTCATAGGCTGAGAAACTGCCGAAAAAACCCATGTTATCTGCGTCCTAGGTATTAGTTGTGTGCTTAATGTGGACAGTAATTGAATTGCTCCAGCACTTAACCCGGAGTCTAAAGTTATTCATGGGCTAAACGCAGGCAATCAATAAATAAATAGCTATGGGCATTTAATATTGGAGCTAAAACCACTCTTTAAAGTCCCCAGCTAATTGAATTTGCCCCTTACAGCTAAGCTTTGACTAAATTACAACTAAAACAAAACAGAACCAGAACCTAGTCTATTTTTTAATCTCAGTATGTGTTGTTTAGGTGGACTACTTTGTGATTCAGTGGGGGTAAACATTAGAAGTCTGATATGCGCATGTGCTCAGGAGTAAATGGTTCAGCAGCAGGGGCGGAACTACTGGCGGGGCAGGCAGTGCATTGCACTGGGGCCCCGCCGCACTCAAGGGCCCACAGCCGCCGGCATTTAGAACAGATTGACATGCGGACGAGCGTCCGCATGTCAATCTGCGGTCTCCTCTCCCTCCTTGCCGCAGTGCCTGCTCCCCCGGCCCCCCCTCCCCCCTCTATGTGTTGGAGGGACACGAGCGCATCGCGCGTCTCTCCTGTGTCCCTCCTGGCTCTCCCCCGGCCGGTCTAAGGAAGCATGTGCCGTTCGTGAGCTCTGATTGGCTCATGAACGGCACATGCTTCCTTAGACCGGCCGGGGGAGAGCCAGGAGGGACACAGGAGAGCCGCGCGATGCGCTCGTGTCCCTCCAACACATAGAGGGGGGAGGGGGGGCCGGGGGAGCAGGCACTGCGGCATATACCTGGCACTGGGGGGACAGATCTGGCACTGGGGACATATACCTGGCACTGGGGGGACAGATCTGGCACTGGGGACATATACCTGGCACTGGGGGGACAGATCTGGCACTGGGGACATATACCTGGCACTGGGGGGACAGATCTGGCACTGGGGGCATATACCCGGCACTGGGGGGGGCATATACCTGGCACTGGGGGGGGGCATATACCCAGCACTGGAGGCATATACCTGGCACTGGGGGGGAATATCTGGCACTGGGGGCATATACCCGGCATTGGGGGGGCATATACCCGGCACTGGGGGCATATACCCGGCACTGGGGGCATATACCTGGCACTGGGGGGGGGAGCAGGCACTGGGGGGGGGAATATCTGGCACTGGGGGCATATACCTGGCACTGGGAGCATATAACTGGCACTGGGGGGGCATGTACCTGGCACTGGGGGCATATACCTGGCACTGGGGGCATATACCTGGCACTGGGGGGGGATATCTGGCACTGTGGGAGAATATCTGGCACTGGGGGGGCATATACCCGGCACTGGGGGCATATACCCGGCACTGGGGGCATATAACTGGCACTGGGGGGGCATGTACCTGGCACTGGGGGCATATACCTGGCACTGGGGGCATATACCTGGCACTGTGGGAGAATATCTGGCACTGGGTGCATATACCTGGCACTGTGGGGGAATATCTGGCACTGGGAGCATATGTGGCACTGGGAGCACGGCCCTAGCAACAAGCACTACCCCCTAGCAACGAGCATGACACCCAGTGCATGAAACCCCTGGCAACGAGCATGACATCCTGGCACCGTGCATGGAACCAAGTGCATGAAAACCCTGGCAACAAGCAGGTAATTTAAAAGTAATTGGAAGCCTTACTGTAGAACTTAATGTGTAATGGGCATTACGGTGTGTGGCATAATGTATCACGGACATTGCAGTGTGTGTCATAATGTATCTGGCATTACGGTGTGTTGTATACTATGTCACGGGCATTGTGGTATGTGGTATAATGTCTCAGGATCATTGTGGTGTGTGTCATACCGTGTCACAGACATTGTATGTGCTATAATGTATCAGGGGCATTGCAGTGTGTAGCATAATGTATAACGGGCAATGCGGCGCACGCATTTTTCTACCTTTGCTAGTGCCAATTACGGGGTGTATGGGGGGGGGGGCGCCGAAGGATTTTTTGGCTTGGGGGAGAAAAATTTCTAGTTACGCCACTGGTCACAATGACTCATTGTATGTCATGCCGCAGCCGCACACCAGCGCTCCCGTGACCCGCCCGTCATAAGGAACGATTCTGGCCACCCGCACACGAAGGAGGGAGGTGGGTCCGTCCCTCCCTCCCTCATATACAAACAGGCACAGTCTCTCAGTGAAGGAGAGAGCCGCAGCAGCGCTTTGTTACTGGTGGAGGCGCTGCTGCTGCTGCTCCTCTGCTTCACTATAGGCTGTCTCTGAGAACAGCCTATAGGGAAGCAGAGGGGCAGCAGCAGCAGCGCCTCCACCAGTAACACAGCGCTGCTGCGGCTCTCTCCTTCACCTCCCTCCTCCTTCTTCTCTACTGCCCGGGAATCGTCAGACGCTGCACCGAGGAGCCTGAGCCAGCGGAGAGGGTAAGTATAATTCTCTTTCTTTCTTTCTTTCTTTCTTTCTTTCTTTCTTTCTTTCTTTCTTTCTTTCTTTCTTTCTTTCTTTCTTTCTTTCTTTCTTTCTTTCTTTCTTTCTTTCTTTCTTTCTCTTTCTTTTTTTATTTGTTGGGACTGCCTGCCGCAATGTGTAAAAAGGGGGGACTGCCTGCCGCTATGTATAAAAATGGGGAATCTGCCTGCCGCAATGTGTAAAAATGGGGAATCTGCCTGCCGCAATGTAAAAATGGGGAATCTGCCTGCCGCTATGTATAAAAATGGGGAATCTGCCTGCCGCAATGTAAAAATGGGGAATCTGCCTGCCGCAATGTGTAAAAATGGGGAATCTGCCTGCCGCAATGTAAAAATGGGGAATCTGCCTGCCGCTATGTATAAAAATGGGGAATCTGCCTGCCGCTATGTATAAAAATGGGGAATCTGCCTGCCGCTATGTATAAAAATGGGGAATCTGCCTGCCGCTATGTATAAAAATGGGGAATCTGCCTGCCGCTATGTGTAAAAAGGTAGAATCTGCCTGCCGCTATGTGTAAAAAGGTAGAATCTGCCTGCCGTAATGTGTAAAAAGGGCACGCTATCTGCCGTTATGTGTAAAAGTGTATGGTGTCTGCCGTAATGTGTAAAATGGGGACGCTGTCTGCCGTAATGTGTAAAATGGGGACGCTGTCTGCCGTAATGTGTAAAAAGTGCACGCTGTCTGCCGCTATGTGTAACGAGGGCACGCTGTCTGCCATTGTGTAAAAAGTGTATGCTGTCTGCCGCTATGTGTAACGAGGGCACGCTGTCTTCCGTTATGTGTAAAAAGTGCACGCTGTCTTCCGTTATGTGTAAAAAGGGGAATCTGTTCGCTGTAAGGAGTAAAAGGGTCTCTACCTGGTGTAGTGGTGCTACTGTGCGGCGTAATTTGAAGAATGGAGACTACTGTGCACCGTTTTATGAATTGGTATTATTTTGTGGACACACCCCTTCCCCACGAAGCCACGCCACTATGTATTTTTGCGCGCACTGCCCATGGGGTGGACTTGGATGGGATGGGGGGGGGGGGGGCCCAAAGCATTTTGTTGCACCTGGGCCCACCGCTTGCTTGTTCCGCCACTGTTCAGCAGTTGCTATTCTTCACACTCCCACGTGGTCAGTGTGTTTATTCAAAACTACATACATCACATCTGGGCTAGACCGTGCAGACAAGGAGAATCCAAAAAAGTAGTCAGGGATTTAGCAAACGTTCAGAGTACCAGATGAAGTCAAACTATTAGCGCATTTTCCAATAACTAATGTTGTCATCAACCAAGAAACCAGAAATTGTCCAGTGTTATCTAAAATCTATGATATTCCAGATAAAGGCTGGATAAAACATAGCAACTTACTAAGGGCCTAATTCAGCATGAGTTGTAGTTGTGTGAAACTTCACACAACTACAACTCATTACACTAACATGCAGTAGGTTGCCTAGCACATGGCAAGGGTGCCCTGCATGCCGTGTCCTCCAACCCCTCCCCCCCCAACATGCAAAAGCACTTGCATAATAAGGGTAGCCCCTTGCCTACGCAGTCTAGCTGAAGTACACAAGATGAAGTCTACATTGTCTGAAAATACCATAAGGGGGATGACACTTGACTGCCCAGTCTTGCCTGCTGTAATATTCACAGTGGGCAGCGCTGCATTGCTGCAGCTATCACCGGCAATGCAGATAAAGTTGGCCAATCAGCGTCAGTACACACGATGCGCCCGCACGAAAACTGCGCAGTGTGCAAGGCATTATCTTTACTGCCCTAGTCATGGCCCTGATGGAGATAATTGAGTTCCAAGGCATTCTAGAAATTCTTAAAAAGTAATGTCATAAAGCACTTATCTACAGCAGATACCACCAATGGATTAGCTGAAAACTTTGTTCAATCATTCGAAAAGCTGTTAAGGCCATGAGCGGGTCCGGTATGTAATATCGGCGGTTGGGATGCCAACGGTCAGGTGTACGACGTCGGAATCCCGATGGCGCGTGCAGCAAGTCCCCTTGCTGGCTCGCTGCACTCGCCACGCTTCGGGCCCTGTGAAGAGGTTCGCTCACCATACTATTATATTCCACCTCAGGTGGTGGTGGGGACCTCCGCCTGAGTGGAAATTAGAGGCTTTAGTCAGGATTCCAGCTGGCAGCATTTCGCCGGCTGACAGTATTTCGGCGTTGGTATCCTAACCGCCGGGGTCCCGCGAGACGGTAAATTAACTGCATCCCCCATGACCCAATTGCCAATTTCTTATGTTTTTTTATGAAGATACTGATCATGCTTCTGCACTGCAAACACCAGCAATGATGCTTCCCAGCAGGAAGCTGAGATCTTCTTGGGACTTATTGAAACCAGATGTATGTGTAACAAAAGTCTAAATTTATCAATAAAAAATTATATATATAGCACCAACTAGAAATTTGGATGTTTGTCAGAAAATATTAGGATGAGAATATTGAAATGATTAGTAGCAAACAGGAAAATTATTTCAAGGTCTGTTGTCAGAGGTTTATGGCACTGTCATGTATGTACTTTGGGACTAATTCAGGTTGGATCGCAGTGTGCAATCCAACCGGAATTTTTGCTGAAAAGATGTGCATGCTCCCACATTTTCTGCGGGTGGGGGGGGGGGGTCTTTGGGGCGCAGAAAAGGCGTTCGCCTCTGCCTGTCAGTCAGGCAGAGGCAAAATTGGTTGTGAATCAGCTCGGGGGCGCTATCGAAGAAAAAAAAATGTATCTCTTAAAGTTTCCTGTTGCTATATTACAATTTTTTTCTGCAAAATCTTTGTGATGGATGAAAGGCACAGCTCGATGGATTGTATGCAGAAAAAATATATATTTTGTCTGAGAATCCGGAAGATAACCAGGTATGTTACATATTTTCACAGTTGGTCATGTGAGTTAGGTACCGGACCTTTCTTGTTCTTCCGATTAGTTTCATATCTCTCCCAGTGCTGTTTACTCCGCCTACCCACCACTAGCAATTTTGTGAATTGTATCCTTTGTATTAAATAAAAATATTCCTTTCCCTTATTCCTGGAAGTCAAGTATGCATCTAAAGAAACCGCGATAGGAGGAGAACCACACTACAAATAGTGAGAAAAGGTATGCAGCTTTTGAAGTTCCCAAAAGAAACCTTTATGTGTGTATATTTTTTACCGCATACAATCCATCGAGCTGTGTCTTTCATCCATGACAAAGATTTTGCAGAAAAAATTGCAATATAACAAAAGGAAGCTTTAAGAGATAAGTATTTATCCTTTTTTTTTTTTCTTCAATAGCGTTCCCAGGTTCATTCACAACCAATTTTGTCACTAGCATGTTTCCGGGACCCACATAGGGATGAGTCCCTTATGAACCCAGAGGCAGCAGTCGTCTACAAAATTGAGCACCAATTAGATTATACATCCAATTTTCACAATCAGGCAGGGGGGCGGGCGGCAACGCTCCGTTTCTAGGGAGGAGGCGGAGCATATCGGGGGCAAAGCGATGCGAATGGTGAGTGACGCGAACGGTAGACGGTCTGGTGCAAATAGGGGCATGTCGGGGGCGTGATCACGGTGGCTGCGTGACGTCACACGCAGCTGCAGAGATGGGTAAGGTGGCGCTGGATCTCCTGCGGCCGCAGCTAAACTGCACCGGCAGGAGGCATCAAGATTTTTAACAATGAAGCAGAAATTGCGATCGCAATCTCTGCTTCATCAAGGGGGGAGGCGCTGATCAGCATTCTGGGTGGCCTTGTCCAGCGATCAAAAGGATAGCAAATTCTGCTGATATGCAGAATTTGCTATCCTTACTGAATTAGCCCCTTAATACACAAGAGAGGGAGGTTGTAAGCTAAATGTTTGCATCACTTCAAGGGACCTGAAATGTTGAATCAATTCAAGAGCCAAAAGTAAATTTAGTTGAACAACCTTGGATTGTTTCTACAGAAATGTGTATTCTACAAGATATTACTCCAATTAACCAATAAGAACATAAGTCTTCTGCTGCACTTGAGAAAGTATCCAAGGAAGTAAAACATACTGCACAGCAGGGTTTCACATCCATTATTCTGAAACCCAACTAAGGGGCTAATTCAGACCTGATCGGTGCTGTGCGTGTTCTCACAGCAGCGATCAGGGCTGAACTGCGCATGTGCCGATGCCGCAGTGCGCCGGCACATGACAGACAGCCGATGGCTGTCTTTAGCTAGCGATCGCTTCTGCCTGATTGACAGGCACAGGCGGTCGCTGGGCGGGACGGTGGCATTAAGCCGGCATTTAAGGGGCACGGTCTGGCCAACGCAGGTGTGGCCGGACTGTGCCGGGGGTGGACAGTGACAAGTAGCTTCCAGCCAGCGCGCAGGAGCTGCGCTGGCAGGGAGCTACTCCTGAAGTACAAAAGCATCGCCGCTGTGTAATGCTTTTGTACTTCTGTGACAGGGCAGGGACTGACATGCGGGACGGGCTAGCCCTGTGCTGGGCATCCCCCCGCATATCAGTGTGCCTGATCAACACTGAATCACCCCCTAAGATGTCTTCAAATAAGCAGTTTCTTTTTTTAAAGTGTACAAAAGTACCAACAACATGTGCACTATAATTAGAAACAAACACAAGTATACTTCACATCCCATTGTCCTTCTGAACACCAACACTTCACAGGTCAAGCGAATGGTTGATCCAGATACATGCAAAGGTGGGATATGTGGACACTACTTTAGCAGATCTTTTCCACCGATTATGCTCCCCTTCAATTGCTGGGAAAAATTCATCACGTGTGACATAATGATTCTCTGATGCTTACATACAGTAGCTCTTATATGTAAGACTGCCGTGCATATATGCACATAAAGTTTCTTTTCCACCTTCATACCCTCATAGGACTGCAGGTAGGCGCAATCAAACACACATCAAATGTCAAACTATAATTACATTTATTTCCGCATAAAATCCAAAAATAAAAGCAGGGCCGTTTCACATCATATTCACATCACCTCACATAGGTCAGGTAACAGCATAGTCACCAGTTATTGGAGAGTGGAACCCCGGGATAATTTTACACTCCCAATGGTTGCAGACTTTATGTTGCTGGCAAGACAGATGTGTGTGTTCCTCTGGTTACCTCTTTCCAACGCATTTTCGCATTTTGATGCTCCTGGCGTCTTTGTCGAGCATCCTTTTGTGCATGATTGCGCCTACCCACAGACCTATAAGGGTATGAAGGTGGAAAAGAAACCTTTATGTGCATATATGACAGTCTTACATGTAAGAGCTAAGTAAGCATCAGAGAATTATTCTGTCGCACTGCAGGTGTGGCGGATATAACGTTCAGAGAGAGTTAGATTTGGGTGGGTTATTTTGTTTCTGTGCAGGGTAAATACTGGCTGCCTTATTTTTACACTGCAATTTAGATTTCAGTTTGAAAACACCCCACCCAAATCTATCTCTCTCTGCATATGTTATATCTGCCCCACCTGCAGTGTACATGGTTTTGCCCATTATAGAAAAAGTTTGCTGCTGCAATCAGGTCTGAATTAGGACCTTTGTTTTGAACTGTCTTTGGCTTAAAGTTCACACCAGGCTTTTTTACATGGATGATGCTCTTTCGCTTCTGTTGCCCTATACACTTTGTCAGAAAAAGGCACATTAGCTCAGATTGAGACACAAAGGCCCTCATTCCGAGTTGATCCCACCAAGCAACTTTTTGCTGCTGGTGCGATCAACTAATCTCCGCCTATGGGGGAGTGTATTTTAGCATAGCAGGGCTGCGTCCACTTGTGCAGCCCTGCAATGCTAAAAAAGTTTCCTGCAAAACAAGACCAGCCCTGGACATACTTACCCTGTGCGACGGATCCAGCAATGATGGGCTCGGCTTTGACATCAGACATCCGCCCTCCGTTCGCCTGGACACGCCTGCATTTTTCTTACCACACCCCGAAAATGGTCTCCAATGGTCAGTTGAATCCCCAGAACGCCTTCCTGCAGTCAATCTTCTTGCGATCGCCGCTGTCAGCGTCATTGGAGGTCATTCCGAGTTGTTCGCTCTGTATTTTTCTTCGCATCGCAGCGATTTTCCGCTAACTGCGCATGCGCAATGTTCGCACTGCGACTGCGCCAAGTAAATTTGCTATGCAGTTAGGTATTTTACTCACGGCATTACAAGGTTTTTTCTTCGTTCTGGTGATCGTAGTGTGATTGACAGGAAGTGGGTGTTTCTGGGCGGAAACAGGCCGTTTTATGGGAGTGTGTGAAAAAACGCTACCGTTTCTTGGAAAAACGCGGGAGTGGCTGGAGAAACGGAGGAGTGTCTGGGCGAACGCTGGGTGTGTTTATGACGTCAAACCAGGAACGACAAGCACTGAACTGATCGCAGATGCCGAGTAAGTCTGAAGCTACGCAGAAACTGATAAGAAGTGTCTATTCGCAATTCTGCTAATCTTTCGTTCGCAATTTTGATAAGCTAAGATTCACTCCCAGTAGGCGGCGGCTTAGCGTGTGCAAAGCTGCTAAAAGCAGCTTGCGAGCGAACAACTCGGAATGACCACCATTGCCGGGCAACGACGCGCGTGCGCATTACAGCCCCCGCATGTGCGCAGTAGTGACCCGGTCGCAGCTGTGTGAACGAAAGCACGCTGCGATCGGGTCAGAATGACCCCCAATATCACTAAACAGAATATTGCAGCGTGCTTTACTGTTTGTGCATTGAAAATTACTTCATGTATGTTTAAGTCTCATATCTCAAGAGAGCTCTGCTGACATCTTTTCACAGTTGTGACAAAAATTTATATTTTCAGTTTAACATCTTAGAGAATCTAGTTTCTACTCGTCGTTGACTATTTATTTGTTCTAAGTCAATATAGAATTACAGCTTACATGGCACAGTACATTTTTTACATAGTATGCCTATTTTTCCTGTGAGAAATTGTGTGAAAAAATGTAGGGCTTATCTATTGTACTAATTTATTTTTTTGGCTACAGTGTGGAGGGGAGGGTTAAGCATTAGAGAAGAGGGGATAGGGGTAGGGATTTGAGATAGGGGGCTGTCACTGTACTCACCAGAACACTATGACTCCTCCAGAACTGTTCCTCATGTGACCACATGGAAAGGTAAGCCGCTGCTGAAGATGTCACTGCTGTTGGGACCAAGGAAGACACTGCTGGACCACCAGGTACGGTACAGTTTGATGACCTTCTATCATCTCAACATTCCAGTAGTGTCAACATGATCTATGTCAACATGCTAAGCACATTTATATTTATATGCTGCCTGTCGACATTTTGACCATGTGGACATTCTCATGATGAATGTCGACCTAGTATATCACACTGTTTAGACAATAGACTATATAAATAAAATGTAGTGGATTTCATTGGGCTGGAAAACATCTTGATCTTTTCGGCCACAGGTCAAGCTGTTTCTGCTAATGCTTCAATTTAATATAATCAGACGGAAGTACTACGGGCCAAATCTTAAAGTGGTCCTGGAGCGGTAGTGGAACTCATTTTTCCCTACCACCTACACCCCCTCCCATTAGGTGGAACCAGAGCTAGTGCAAGGGTTTTTGGCACCCCCTTGCAAGCTGTAAATTTGTGACCTACCTCCCTTACTTTATAAAGGAGCAGTGTGCACCAAAAAAAAGGTTGTGGTCACAATAGTACCCCCAATTCAAATGACTCAACGCAGCACAATCTTATTCACATTTCACTGCACGTAGTGCCCCTGATTCATATTACACCACATAGTAGTGCCCCTTATTCATGTTCTGACACATGGTAGTGCTTCTTATTAACATTACATCACTCAGTAGTGCCCCTTATTCATGTTACACTACAACAGTAGTGCCCACTATCAACATTATGCCACACAGTAGTGCCTCTTATACACAATGCACCAGTAGTGCCCCTTATACACAATTCCGACAGCAGTGGTGCCCGTTACACATAATGCCCACAGTAGTAGTGCCACTTATACACATAATGCCCGCATTAGTTGTGCCTCTTACACATAATGCCACAATAGTAGTACTCATAACACATAATGGAGTACTATAGATTGTAAGCTTGCGAGCAGGGCCTTCCTACCTCTATGACTGTTATCACCCAGTTTGTTATTGTTATTTCAAATTGTAAAGCGCAACGGAATTTGCTGCGCTATATAAGAAACTGTTAATAAATAATAAATAAATAATAATGCCCACCAGGGATGTGCAGTGAGGTAAATGACTCAGGAGGCCCTAGGTAGTACCAGAGCCAGATTTACAAACAATATATGAGCCCACGTGGGCATTATACAAAGATGGAATATGGTGAGTTTTGATCAGAGATGTGCGGAAAGATATGCCATAAACGTTTACGCCAGAGGTTTGACTATAAAATTATTAGAATAATACAAAGAAGATATTTCTAATATATTCTTTGTATTTTCATATACTTTATATAGTCAAAACTCTGGCTTATACATTAGTATGACAGGAAAGGCTCTACCTCACCTTACCACGTGTCACAGATGCTCACAGCAGTGCCAGTTATAAACATAATTCCCATAGAAGTGCTGCTTATACACATAATGTCTACAGTATGGCCTCTTATACACATAATGCCCACAGTAGTATTGCCACTCATACACATAATGCCCACAATAGTGCCCCTTATACACATAATGTCCACAGTAGTGCCTCTTACACATAATGCCCACAATAGTAGTACCCCTTACACATAATACCCACAGTAATGCCAGTTATACACATATTGCACACAGTAGTATTGCCCCTTATACACAGTAGTGCCCTGTATACACATCTCTGCCTCTGTCACTACAGCAGCTCACCGCCCTCCAACAGCTCCATGCCTTGTGTCCCTTCAGCAACTTCTTCACCTCTCTGTGTCCCTTAATCCCCCTGTCATCTTGTCTTCAACATGTACAGAGCCTGCTCCTCTTCGTTACACTAGTGCTGCCCACATCATCTATTGACATGGGTAGCGGGGCAAGCTTTTCTGTTGGAATTACTATACAGGGCCATGGCAGAGGCAGAACTAGTTCCACCTACCATTACAGGTGATGGAACTCAGTTCCACCTTGTCATCCCCCCAAACACACACTTTAACCCCTGCCAATGGCCAATTCAGGTATGCTTCCAGTTTTTTTTTTGTTTTTTTGTCAATAAGTTGCAGGCTTTGGTGGCTCTTTGTACTATATATATTTTTTTAACATCTGTATAATTTTGTGCTCATTCTTTGCCCTCCCAACCCCAGATGCCCTGCAACCATTTGCCAGTGCTGATTTTCTATCATTATCTCACCTTTAATCATTCAAATATACTGCATCACTTTTCTTTACTGCAAATACACAGTAAGTGACAAGGGGGGTAATTCAGACCTGATCGCTCACTAGTGTGTTTTTACAGTCCATTGTTCCCATAGTCGCCACCCACCGGGGAGTGTATTTAAGTGTGTGATCGCATGTGCAGCCGAGCAGTACAAAAAAACTGTGCAGTTTCTGAGTTGCCCAGAACTTACTCAGCCGCTGCGATCACTTCAGCCTGTCCGGCGCCGGAATTAATGTCAGGAACCCTCCCTGCAAATGCTTGGACACGCCTGGGTTTTTCCAACCACTCCCTGGAAACGGTCAATTGCCATCCATAAACGCCTTCTTCCTGTCAATCTCCTTGCAATCGGCTGTGTGAATGGATTCTTCGTAAAAACCCATCGCACAGCAACGATCCGCTTTGTGCCTGTGCGATGTGCCTGTGCATTGCGGTGCATACACATGCGCAGTTCTGACCTGATCGCAGTGCTGCAAAAAAACGCTAGTGAGCGATCAGTTCTGAATTACCCCCAATAGCCCTGATTTTGAGTCAGACAGATCTCTATGCATGGGCACAAATTAAGTGTTTTTGCAACCAATGCATTCTTAGTTGCAAATTTGCACATTTCTGCCTATCTCCGTTCTGACAGTTGCAATTTGTATCTATTTTTTATATAATACCTGTAGATATTAGGCCGGATGTAATGGCTTGCAAGACGGCTGGAGCTCCGAGACTCCGGCCGAACTCGTACGTTTTTTTAAAGCAGCAAATGTTTACAAGGTAAAACCAACCAGGTTTTGCCTTGTAAACGTTTGCTGCTTTAAAAATTTTTATGAGTTCGGCCGGGGTGTAGTATGGTATGCCGGCGGCCGGGCTCCCGGCGACCAGCATACCCTCGCCGGGAGCCGGACCGCCGGTATACAGACAGTGTGGCGAGCGCAAAGGAGCCCCTTGCAGGCTCGCTGCGCTCGCTACGCTGCGGACACTGTGGCGCGCTTTCACGCTGTTTATTCTCCCTCCAGGGGGGTCGTGGACCCCCACGAGGGAGAATAGCTGTCAGTATGCTGGGTGTTGGGATCCCGGCGCCGGTATACTGTGCGCCGGAATCCCGACATTCGGCATACTGAAGACCACCCGTTCGGCCGGAGTCTTGGAGCTCCGGCTGTCTCGCAAGCCATTACATCCGGCCCATGGTCTTTTAATTAAGATAGTCATTTGCCTAATGTTAATCATTTTAGTCTGCACTATCGGTTTAAGTGAATATAACAGATAACAGTCATGTTATTTCATGAAGCTTCAATATAACGTAGAGAGATAGAGAGAAAAGCAGACGACTGATATTAAGAACTGCACATATGGTATAATCCATGGGGATGCTAAACACACTAATGTGTCATCTTGTCTAATCTGTGTAGCCAAAAGATTCCTTTTCTTCATAGAGGCTTTTAAAGTCAGCACTGTTTAATGGTGCCTGAAATGTTTGTGGTCTTTATAACAGGCTGCATAGCTATGTCCATACATAGTAGTCATGCTTCCCTGTTCTTCTATTATACAGAATGTCATTTTAAATTGAGCAATAATGCTTTAAGGTGGAATGAAAGGCCTCATTCTAAATATAGTATAAGGCTTATAGAGAAACAAAAAAGTTTCATAGATTTGATTAGAGACCCAAATGTTGAGGAAAAATTATTCCATTTTAATGGCAGAATGACATGCACTATACTTAGTGTTACCTTGAAGAGTTTAAAAAAAATAGCAAAATTTACCTGATATGAGTCACTCCTCACACTGCTCTCTGGCCCTCATTCCGAGTTGTTCGCTCGCTAGCTGCTTTTAGCAGCTTTGCACATGCTAAGCCGCCGCCTACTGGGAGTGAATCTTAGCTTTGCAGAATTGCGAATGAAAGATTCGCATAATTGCGAATAGAAATTTCTTTGCAGTTTCTGAGTAGCTCGGGACTTACTCTGCCACTGCGATCAGTTCAGTCAGTTTCGTTCCTGGTTTGACGTCACAAACACACCCAGCGTTCGCCCAGACACTCCCCCGTTTCTCCAGCCACTCCCGCGTTTTTCCCAGAAACGGCAGCGTTTTTCCGCACACACCCATAAAACGGCCACACCCATAAAACGGCCAGTTT
This sequence comes from Pseudophryne corroboree, assembly GCF_028390025.1. Classification (NCBI taxonomy): domain Eukaryota; kingdom Metazoa; phylum Chordata; class Amphibia; order Anura; family Myobatrachidae; genus Pseudophryne; species Pseudophryne corroboree. The sequence continues at coordinate 535,023,439 of NC_086449.1, forward strand.
CCACCCAGAAATACCCACTTCCTGTCAATCACACTCCGATCACCAGAACGAAGACATTTCTTCGTTAAGCCGTGAGTAAAAAAATACCTAACTTTTTGGCAAATTTACTTGGCGCAGACGCACTGCGAACATTGCGCATGCGCAGTTTGCGACAAATCGCTCCGTTGCGAAAACCATTAACGAGCGAACAACTCGGAATGAGGGCCTCTGTTCCTAGAAAACACGGACATGGCTTGCTAGGTGCAAAGTGACTATAAGGAGCTTTTATTTCACACTATAAAGAAATGCAGAAGAATGTTGCAGAAATACACTGGTTAGTTTGCAGAAAGTGTGATGAAGACTTTTTTTTTCTTAAAGCGATTTACAGGTCAATTTTTAGTCACAAAACTTATTTAAGGAAAATCAAACTACCGTATATACTCGAGTATAAGTCGACCCGAATATAAGCCGAGGCACCTAATTTTACCACAAAAAACTGGGAAAAATTGTTGACTCGAGTATAAGCCTAGGGTGGCAAATGCACGGTGCCAGGGGTTTTCATGCTCAGGGTGTCATGCTCATTGCCAGGGGTTTCATGCGGTAGGTGTTATGCTTGTTGCCAGGGGGTAATGCTTGTTGCTAGGGCTGTGCCCCCAGTGCCACATATACCCCCAGTGACAGCTATCCCCCCACAGTGCCAGATAAAAACATGCCCCCATAGTGCCAGAAACACATATGCCCCCAGTGTCATTTAATCAAGATAAAGGCCACATAGATATTAAAAAACATGAACCGTACATTTAATTCTACTGCATTAGGGGCTGACAGTCTCACATGATGTCACACAGTGCTGCAGTGCACACACAAACAGTATGGAGCTCCTGCTCCGCGTGGACGGCGACTGCGTATTACACACAGACTGACTAAGAGTGAGAGTCAGTCTGTGTTTAGCAGCCAGTGCCCCCCCTGACAGACTCTGCACCATCTCTAACACACCGAGTGCGGGCAGCGACGGGCCGGGCCCGGCGGCAATGTATTCCCGGGCCTGGCGGCGGGAGTTGCGGACTGCGCCACCACAGCTCAGCTCACCCTGCCCTGACAGCCTGCTCTTGGTCTTTCACTCACCAAGCACGGCAGGCGGCAGCGGAGGCGATGTCTTCCCAGGCGGCGGGACCCGCGGGACGGGCTGCGGCTCGCGCCACGCGCCTCAGCTCACCCTGCACTGACTGACAGCTTGCGGAGCAGCTCGCACTTACCAAGAGAGCGGCATTGGGCAAGGCGGCAATGTCTTCCTTCCTGATGGAGGGAATTGCAGGAGGACCCTGTCCGGGGGCGTACCCACCCTCCCTCAGTCACACACATATACATAAAGCCGCCCGCCACTCACCAGAGGCTCCACCCTCACCCCCATAAGATTGGCTGGCAAATCTATCTGTCATCTTGGCTGCCAGGCCAAACTTGTCACTCAAACTCCCTCACTCGAGTATAAGCCGAGGGGGGCTTTTTCAGCATAGAAAAATGTGCTGAAAAAGTCGGCTTATACTCAAGTATATACGGTATATCTAACCAGTTTTCTAAACTTCCTCCATGGAAATAAATAAATTGCCATTTAACATGTATTAAACATGGTAAAATACTTAAAAAAAAAAAAAAAAAAAAACGGTGACAAGAAATAACCTGTATGAAATGTAACAGTTATAGATTAGGTGGTGTAGGTTTAGCCTGGAGTTTATGATCCTCCCCTACAATAGTATAAAGGAGGGAAACCACACTTATCTACAGCTCAGGATTGGTCTTAGTAAACATGCAGTAGACCAGTGAACATATAGTAGAGTACCCAGTGTGGGGCCATGGTGTATCTTTCCAGACACAAGGAGGTCTGAGGCAGAGGGCAGGATGTAATGGAGGCAGAGGACGGGATGTAATGGAGTCCGAAATCGCCGGATATGTGGGATGCCGGACGATCTTGGATGTTTTTTTTTAGTGATGAGCGGGTTCGGTTCCTCGGAAACCGAACCCCCCCGAACTTCACCCATTTTACACGGGTCCGAGGCATACTCGGATTCTCCCATATGGCTCGGTTAACCCGAGCGCGCCCGAACGTCATCATCCCGCTGTCGGATTCTCGCGAGATTCGGATTCTATATAAGCAGCCGCGCGTAGCCGCCATTTTCACTTGTGCATTGGAAATGTTAGGAAGAGGACGTGGCTGGCGTCCTCTCCGTTTATTAATCTTGATGCAAAAATATTTGTGCTTATTCCTTAATTGTGGGGACTGGGGAGCAGCTGTATTAGATAGGAGGAGTACAGTGCAGAGTTTTGCTGACAGTGACCACCAGTATACGTTGTCTGCCTGAAAAACACTCCATATCTGTGCTCAGTGTGCTGCATATATCTGTGCTCACACTGCTTAATTGTGGGGACTGGGGAGCAGCTGTATTAGATAGGAGGAGTACAGTGCAGAGTTTTGCTGACAGTGACCACCAGTATACATTGTCTGCCTGAAAAACACTCCATATCTGTGCTCAGTGTGCTGCATATATCTGTGCTCACACTGCTTTATTGTGGGCACTGGGGACCACCAGTATATTATATAGGAGGAGTACAGTGCAGAGTTTTGCTGACCAGTGACCACCAGTATACGTTGTCTGCCTGAAAAACACTCCATATCTGTGCTCAGTGTGCTGCATATATCTGTGCTCACACTGCTTTATTGTGGGCACTGGGGACCACCAGTATATTATATAGGAGGAGTACAGTGCAGAGTTTTGCTGACCAGTGACCACCAGTATACGTTGTCTGCCTGAAAAACACTCCATATCTGTGCTCAGTGTGCTGCATATATCTGTGCTCACACTGCTTTATTGTGGGCACTGGGGACCACCAGTATATTATATAGGAGGAGTACAGTGCAGAGTTTTGCTGACAGTGACCACCAGAATACGTTGTCTGCCTTATAAACACTCCATATCTGTGCTCAGTGTGCTGCATATATCTGTGCTCACACTGCTTTATTGTGGGCACTGGGGACCACCAGTATATTATATAGGAGGACAGTGCCGTAACTAGACATTTTAGCGCTGTGTGCAAGAAAGGGCATCGGCGCCCCCCCCTTATTCAAAATAGGGACAGTGCGTAGCGTAAGCACACGCCAAAAATATAGAGGCGTGGCACAGTAGTCTCCATTATTCCAATTACGCTGCCCAGTAGCGCCACTACACCATGTAGAGCCAGTTTTTACACATTACAGCAGGCAGAGCCCTCTTTTTACACATTACAGCAGGCAGAGCCCTTTTTTTTTTACACATTATGGCAGGCAGAGTCCCCCTTTTTACACATTACGGCAGGCAGAATCCTCCTTTTACACATTACGACAGGCATATGCGTAACTAGACATTTTGGTGCCCTGTGCCAGATTGAGAATTGGTGCTCCCTCTTCCCCCATATTTAAAATAGGAATGGCATGTGCCCAAAATATAGGGGTGTGGCTTTATGGGGAAGTTATGGGGCCACAGAATGGTACCAATTCACATTACACCGCACAGTAGTATCCATTAGTCACATTATACCACACAGTAGCGTCCATTAGTTACAGAACAGTAGCATCCGTAAATCCCATTATATCACACAGTAGCATCCGTTAGTCCCATTACAACACACAGTAGCATCTGCTAGTCACATTACACTGCACAGTAGCATTGGTTAGTCCCATTACACTGCACAGTAGCATTCATTAGTCCCATTATACCGCATAGTAGCATCCGTTAGTCACGTTACACCACACAGTAGTATCCGTCAGACCCGTTACACAGCACAAAGGCATCCACAGTCCCATTACACTGCACAGTAGCATCCAATACTCACAGTACACCACACAGTAGTACCCCTTATACACGTTACACCACAGTAGAGCCCCTTATAAATTTTACGCCACAGTAGAGCAGGGTCCTGGTGAGACGCCATCTGCACTAATGGCCAGGTGGAAGCAGGTGTCAGAGGCAAAAGAGACATAGGGAAAGACACACATGGGAAAAGAAAGAGAGACAGACAAATGAGGAAAGAGAGAGAGAGAGAGACACACACACACACACACACAGAGCCACAGAGAGACAGGAGAGAGAGGCAGAAGAAACACACACAGGAGAGAGATAGGAGAGACAGAGGCACGCACAGGAGACAAGAGAGACATGGTGAAAGAGTGAGTGAGACATGGGGAAAGAGTAAGAGAGACATGAGGAAAGAGAGACACGGGGAAGAGAGAGAGAGAGAGAGAGAGGGACATGGGTAGAGAGAGACATGGTGGAGAGAGAGAGACATGGGGAAAGAGGGCTGGATACACTCGGAAGGCGAAATACATTCCACCACACACCGCATCTGCACCACTGTGGTACTAATCACATATGTACTAACGTATACGATTAGCTCCGCAAAGGACATCTCTTCCTATAAGCGCTGCCCTTTTCGATGAGCGCCGGTTACTGGACTTTCGGGTATCGGCCCCGGGAGTCTGTTTGCATATGCGCAGAGGGACACAGCAGACGCGAGGGATTCTAGGAGGGATACGAATGGATCCCTCTCGCAGCACAATGCAGAAAGAAGCCCATAGGCTTCTATAAGGTTTTGCCAGCTTTCGCTGATGCAACCCTCCGGACCAAAGCCTGGGGATAGAGGGCCTTAGTGCATATGGAAATGCGGTAACCCCCTGAAAAATTTAGCTTTTACTGCATTTTTCCCCTTAGTGTATCATGTCCAGAGAGAGAAAGAGAGAGACTTGGGGAAAGAGACACACACAGACACGCATGAGACACTGGAGAGAGACAGGAGACACACACACAGGACAGAGAGGCAGAGGCGGGAGAGAGACAGAAGCACACACAAGAGACGAGAGAGGGACAGAGGCAGGATAAACACACACACATAGGAGTCAAGAGAGAGAGACAGATGAGAATATATATATATATATATATATATATATACATATACACTGCTCAAATAAATAAAGGGACACTGAAATAACACATCCTAGATGTGAATGAATGAAATATTCTTATTAAATACTTTGTTCTTTACATAGTTGAATGTGCTGACAACAATATCACATAAAAATTATCAATGGAAATCAAATTTATTAACCCATGGAGGTCTGGATTTGGAGTCACCCTCAAAATTAAAGTGGAAAAACACACTACAGGCTGATCCAACTTTGATGTATTGTCCTTAAAACAAGTCAAAATGAGGCTCAGTAGTTTGTGTGGCCTCCACGTGCCTGTATGACCTCCCTACAACCCACACAAGTGTCTCAGGTAGTGCAGCTCATCCAGGATGGCACATCAATGCGAGCTGTGGCAAGAAGGTTTGCTGTGTCTGTCAGCGTAGTGTCCAGAGCATGGAGGCACTACCAGGAGACAGGCCAGTACATCAGGAGACGTGGAGGAGGCCGTAGGAGGGCAACAACCCAGCAGCAGGACCGCTACCTCCGCCTTTGTGCAAGGAGGAACAGTAGGAGCACTGCCAGAGCCCTGCAAAATGACCTCCAGGAAGCCACAAATGTGCATGTGTCTACTCAAACGATCAGAAACAGACTCCATGAGGGTGGTATGAGGGCCCAACGCTCACAGGTGGGGGTTGTGCTTACAGCCCAACACCGTGCAGGACGTTTGCATTTGCCAGAGAACACCAAGATTGGCAAATTCGCCACTGGCGCCCTGTGCTCTTCACAGATGAAAGCAGGTTCTCACTGAGCACATGTGACAGACGTGACAGAGTCTGGAGACGCCAAGGAGAACGTTCTGCTGCCTGCAACATCCTCCAGCATGACCGGTTTGGCAGTGGATCAGTAATGGTGTGGGGTGGCATTTCTTTGGGGGGCCGCACAGCCCTACATGTGCTCACCAGAGGTAGCCTGACTGCCATTAGGTACCGAGATGAGATCCTCAGACCCCTTGTGAGACCATATGCTGGTGCGGTTGGCCCTGGGTTTCTCCTAATGCAAGACAACGCTAGACCTCATGTGGCTGGAGTGTGTCAGCAGTTCCTGCAAGACGAAGGCATTGATGCTATGGACTGGCCCGCCCGTTACCCAGACCTGAATCCAATTGAGCCCATCTGGGACATCATGTCTTGCTCCATCCACCAATGCCACGTTGCACCACAGACTGTCCAGGAGTTGACGGATGCTTTAGTCCAGGTCAGGGAGGAGATCCCTCAGGAGACCATCCGCCACCTCATCAGGAGCATGCCCAGGTTCTGTAGGGAGGTCATACAGGCACGCGGAGGCCACACACACTACTGAGCCTCATTTTGACTTGTTTTAAGGACATTACATCAAAGTTGGATCAGCCTGTAGTGTGTTTTTCCACTTTAATTTTGAGGGTGACTCCAAATCCAGACCTCCATGGGTTAATAAATTTGATTTCCATTGATCATTTTTGTGTGATTTTGTTGTCAGCACATTCAACTATGTAAAGAACAAAGTATTTAATAAGAATATTTCATTCATTCAGATCTAGGATGTGTTATTTTAGTGTTCCCTTTATTTTTTTGAGCAGTGTATATAGATAGACCCGGCACTCACACTTTATATTATTGTGTATATGCTCTGGTGCCCTCCCACGGTATGGCGGCAGCTCACATAGAAGAAAATTGAGGCGCCACTCATAAGACTTTCTGCAAACTTTAGTATTTAATACATCCTACAAATATTTCGGGCACATGCCCGTCGTCAGGGGATCCCTGACAATGGGCATGTGCTCGAAACATATGTAGGACGTATTAAATCCTAAATTTTGCAGCAAGTCTCATGAGTGGCGCCACAATTTTAATCTAAATAGACATATATGTATATATATATATATATATATATATAGAGTGAAGAAATTGGTGGCACTCAGGCAGGCTGGTAAATGCAAAGAAAATGTCCCTTTATTTGCCAAATAAAGGGACATTTTCTTTGCATTTACCAGCCTGCCTGAGTGCCACCAATTTCTTCACTCTATTCTTGTCAATTGTTGACCTGGAGGGCACCGCAGCAAAGGAACTTTATTTATATCGTTTGGAGTGCCGGTATTACCTTTGAAATATATATATATATATATATATATATATATACATACACACACACACACACATACAATATATATATATATATATATATATATATATAAATTTTTAAGAGGCTAGGTGGATGGGATAAAATAGAGATGCAAACAGCACCCTCCTCAATGACATCAGCAGCAGCCAAAAACACATACCAATGGTCATAAATACCCTCTTCCTCCTCCCCAATACTCATAAGTAGCGGCAGGCACCCTCCCAATACTCGTCAGAGTCAAGAGCTCTCCCTCCCCAGTACACAGCTTCCTCACCCCACCTCTGTCCAGTGCATAGCAAACACCTGGCCCCTGAGCCCCCCCCCCCCTCTTGTGCCCCCTCAGCAGCACATACATACAGTAGCAGCTGCGTCTCCTACTCCGTGGCAGATCAGAACCGCGGCTATGTCCCCTTACCCGATCCCACAACTCAATGCACCTCCCGCTTCAGCCGCAGCCAGTAAGCCAGTTCTGGGATCCTTACCTGAGCCTCCGGCTGTCCCGCCAGTCATAATGAGCTGGAGAAATGTGTGCTGAAAACACTGCTGTGTGGGGGTCCTGCGCGGGGAGAGATGTATCCGCCGGGCCGGCTCCTGTACCCGGAAGTCCCCTTCTCACATAACAGAAGAGGACAGGGAAGAGGGGCGGAGCACACTGGGGGGGACGCTCTTGTCCCTATCTGCCTAGCGCTGCGGCTGTTATAGTAATATGCACTGGACAAATATCACGGGTGGCCAATCGGTGTCATTGCGGACAGTGCGCCCCCACAGCAAATGCGCTGTGTGCGAGGCCCCGTCCGCACAGCCCTAGTTACGGCGCTGTAGGAGGAGTACAGTGCAGAGTTTTGCTGACAGTGACCACCAGTATATATAGCAGTACGGTACGGAAGGCCACTGCTCTACCTACCTCTGTGTCGTCAAGTATACTATCCATCCATACCTGTGGTGCATTTCAGTTGTGCGCAGTATATATAGTAGTAGGCCATTGCTATTGATACTGGCATATAATTCCACACATTAAAAAATGGAGAACAAAAATGTGGAGGTTAAAATAGGGAAAGATCAAGATCCACTTCCTCGTGCTGAAGCTGCTGCCACTAGTCATGGCCGAGACGATGAAATGCCATCAACGTCGTCTGCCAAGGCCAATGCCCAATGTCATAGTAGAGAGCATGTAAAATCCAAAAAACAAAAGTTCAGTAAAATGACCCAAAAATCAAAATTGAAAGCGTCTGATGAGAAGCGTAAACTTGCCAATATGCCATTTATGACACGGAGTGGCAAGGAGCGGCTGAGGCCCTGGCCTATGTTCATGGCTAGTGGTTCAGATTCACATGAGGATGGAAGCACTCATCCTCTCGCTAGAAAAATGAAAAGACTTAAGCTGGCAAAAGCACAGCAAAGAACTGTGCGTTCTTCTAAATCACAAATCCCCAAGGAGAGTCCAATTGTGTCGGTTGCGATGCCTGACCTTCCCAACACTGGACGTGAAGAGCTTGCACCTTCCACCATTTGCACGCCCCCTGCAAGTGCTGGAAGGAGCACCCGCAGTCCAGTTCCTGAAAGTCAAATTGAAGATGTCACTGTTGAAGTACACCAGGATGAGGATATGGGTGTTGCTGGCGCTGGGGAGGAAATTGACAAGGAGGATTCTGATGGTGAGGTGGTTTGTTTAAGTCAGGCACCCGGGGAGACACCTGTTGTCCGTGGGACGAATATGGCCATTGACATGCCTGGTCAAAATACGAAAAAAATCACCTCTTCGGTGTGGAATTATTTCAACACAAATGCGGACAACAGGTGTCAAGCCGTGTGTTGCCTTTGTCAAGCTGTAATAAGTAGGGGTAAGGACGTTAACCACCTCGAAACATCCTCCCTTATACGTCACCTGCAGCGCATTCATCATAAGTCAGTGACAAGTTCAAAAACTTTGGATGACAGCGGAAGCAGTCCACTGACCACTGAATCCCTTCCTCTTGTAACCAAGCTCCTGCAATCCACACCACCAACTCCCTCAGTGTCAATTTCCACCTTACACAGGAAAGCCAATAGTCCTGCAGGCCATGTCACTGGCAAGTCTGGCGAGTCCTCTCCTGCCTGGGATTCCTCCGATGCATCCTTGAGTGTAACGCCTACTGCTGCTGGCGCTGCTGTTGTTGCTGCTGGGAGTCGATCGGCATCCCAGAGGGGAAGTCGGAAGACCACTTGTACTACTTCCAGTAAGCAATTGACTGTCCAACAGTCCTTTGCGAGGAAAATGAAATATCACAGCAGTCATCCTGCTGCAAAGCGGATAACTCAGGTCTTGTCAGCCTGGGTGGTGAGAAACGTGGTTCCGGTATCCACCGTTAATTCAGAGGCAACTAGAGACTTGATTGAGGTACTGTGTCCCCGGTACCAAATACCATCTAGGTTCCATTTCTCTAGGCAGGCGATACCGAAAATGTACACAGACGTCAGAAAAAGAGTCACCAGTGTCCTAAAAAATGCAGTTGTACCCAATGTCCACTTAACCACGGACATGTGGACAAGTGGAGCAGGGCAGACTCAGGACTATATGACTGTGACAGCCCACTGGGTAGATGTATTGCCTCCCGCAGCAAGAACAGCAGCGGCGGCACCAGTAGCAGCATCTCGCAAACGCCAACTCGTTCCTAGGCAGGCTACGCTTTGTATCACCGCTTTCCATAAGAGGCACACAGCTGACAACCTCTTATGGAAACTGAGGAACATCATCGCAGAATGGCTTACCCCAATTGGACTCTCCTGGGGATTTGTGACATCGTACAACGCCAGCAATATTGTGCGTGCATTACATCTGGGCAAATTCCAGCACGTCCCATGTTTTGCACATACATTGAATTTGGTGGTGCAGAATTATTTAAAAAACGACAGGGGCGTTCAAGAGATGCTGTCGGTTGCCCGAAGAATTGCGGGCCACTTTCGGCATTCAGCCACCGCGTGCCGAAAACTGGAGCACCACCAAACAGTCCTGAACCTGCCCTGCCATCATCTGAAGCAAGAGGTGGTAACGAGGTGGAATTCAACCCTCTATATGCTTCAGAGGATGGAGGAGCAGCAAAAGGCCATTCAAGCCTATACATCTGCCCACGATATAGGCAAAGGAGGGGGAATGCACCTGACTCAAGCGCAGTGGAGAATGATTTCAACGTTGTGCAAGGTTCTGCAACCCTTTGAAATTGCCACACGTGAAGTCAGTTCAGACACTGCCAGCCTGAGTCAGGTCATTCCCCTCATCAGGCTTTTGCAGAAGAAGCTGGAGACATTGAAGGAGGAGCTAAAACAGAGCAATTCCGCTAGGCATGTGGGACTTGTGGATGGAGCCCTTAATTCGCTTAACCAGGATTCACGGGTGGTCAATCTGTTGAAATCAGAGCACTACATTTTGGCCACCGTGCTCGATCCTAGATTTAAAACTTACGTTGTATCTCTCTTTCCGGCAGACACAAGTCTGCAGAGGTTCAAAGTCCTGCTGGTGAGAAAATTGTCAAGTCAAGCGGAACGTGACCCGTCAACAGCTCCTCCTTCACATTATCCCGCAACTGGGGGTGCGAGGAAAAGGCTAAGAATTCCGAGCCCACCTGCTGGCGGTGATGCAGGGCAGTCTGGACCGAGTGCTGACATCTGGTCCGTACTGAAGGACCTGGCAACGATTACTGACATGTCGTCTACTGTCACTGCATATGAATCTGTCACCATTGAAAGAATGGTGGAGGATTATATGAGTGACCGCATCCAAGTAGGCACGTCAGACAGTCCGTACGTATACTGGCAGGAAAAAGAGGCAATTTGGAGGCCTTTGCACAAACTGGCTGTATTTTACCTAAGTTGCCCACCCTCCAGTGTGTACTCCGAAAGAGTGTTTAGTGCAGCCGCTCACCTTGTCAGCAATCGGCGTACGAGGTTACTTCCAGAAAATGTGGAGAAGATGATGTTCATCAAAATGAATTATAATCAATTCCTCCGTGAAGACATTCACCAGCAATTGCCTCCAGAAAGTACACAGGGACCTGAGATGGTGGATTCCAGTGGGGACGAATTAATAATCTGTGAGGAGGGGGATGTACACAGTGAAAGGGGTGAGGAATCGGAGGATGATGATGAGGTGGACATCTTGCCTCTGTAGAGCCAGTTTGTGCAAGGAGAGATTGATTGCTTCTTTTTTGGTGGGGGCCCAAACCAACCAGTCATTTCAGTCACAGTCGTGTGGCAGACCCTGTCGCTGAAATGATGGGTTCGTTAATGTGTGCATGTCCTGTTTATACAACATAAGGGTGGGTGGGAGGGCCCAAGGACAATTCCATCTTGCACCTCTTTTTTCTTTCATTTTTCTTTGCATCATGTGCTGTTTGGGGACAATTATTTTGAAGTGCCATCCTGCCTGACACTGCAGTGCCACTCCTAGATGGGCCAGGTGTTTGTGTCGGCCACTTGTGTCGCTTAGCTTAGTCACACAGCGACCTTGGTGCGCCTCTTTTTTTCTTTGCATCATGTGCTGTTTGGGGACAATTTTTTTGAAGTGCCATCCTGCCTGACACTGCAGTGCCACTCCTAGATGGGCCAGGTGTTTGTGACGGCCACTTGTGTCGCTTAGCTTAGTCACACAGCGACCTTGGTGCGCCTCTTTTTTTCTTTGCATCATGTGCTGTTTGGGGACTATTTTTTTGAAGTGCCATCCTGCCTGACACTGCAGTGCCACTCCTAGATGGGCCAGGTGTTTGTGTCGGCCACTTGTGTCGCTTAGCTTAGCCATCCAGCGACCTTGGTGCACCTCTTTTTTTCTTTGCATCATGTGCTGTTTGTGGACTATTTTTTGGAAGTGCCAGCCTGTCTGACACTGCAGTGCCACTCCTAGATGGGCCAGGTGTTTGTGTCGGCCACTTGTGTCGCTTAGCTTAGCCATCCAGCGACCTCGGTGCAAATTTTAGGACTAAAAATAATATTGTGAGGTGTGAGGTGTTCAGAATAGACTGAAAATGAGTGGAAATTATGGTTATTGAGGTTAATAATACTATGGGATCAAAATGACCCCCAAATTCTATGATTTAAGCTGTTCTTGAGGTTTTTTTGTAAAAAAAACACCCGAATCCAACCAAAAATTTTCAGGGAGGTTTTGCCAAAACGCGTCCGAATCCAAAACACGGCCGCGGATCCGAATCCAAAACCAAAACACAAAACCCGAAAAATTTCCGGTGCACATCACTAGTTTTATTACAGGGGCAATCATTTACAAGGCAAAACCAAGCATTGTAAATGATTGCCCCTTTAAAAAACCATCTGAGATCGGTCCGCATCTCACATGTCCAGCGATCTTGGACTTTGTTACATCTCACCCAGAGGATCAGGTGAACATAGGTCTCAAGCTAAATCAACAATTGTAACTGTTGTCGCTTCTCGCAGTCAACCCCCCCTTCCCAAATGAGGGCCTTAAAAATCAGGTCCATGGTACCAACAGCATCAAAATCACACACACAGATATTATGTGTAAAATGAAGTATAATCATCTATTACACTAGTAACTTATTTTGGATGCATTAATATGCCAGCTGTATCAATACACTGTGTTTTGAGATGTATAATATGATATGCACAAAGGGGCAAAACTCCCAGAGGCAATGGAGACGTCTGCCTCTGGGCTCCAAACCCTAAAGGAGCACCTGCATGAACAACAGCACAGGTGTGGTTCACAAGTGTGACTGCTGCTCTTCCAGTGGAGCTCTGCGGTGCACCCGCTGCTGCTGCAAAGTTAATCAGCTCTGTTCCTGGAGCCCTGCTTTTCCCTGCAATAGGGAACAGGATGGCTCCTGCCTGGTAATGCTCTGCATGTGCTGTAGCAAGCAACAGTGCACTCGCAGCAGCTGCTGGACTGTGAGATGGGACCCATCAGTGAACACTGATTCTGCATGATGCAGACGGGTGAATCTTATGAGTCTGACCCTGACCCACCTGCCGTTGTCACATAGTATAGCTGGAGTTCTGCCAATTCACTGCAGGCTTCGGTCCCTGTAAACTGTCTGAGAGCACTATCTATATAGTTCTGTAAGTTGTGTTTTTATAGATAAATTTTCTATGTATATATATATATATATATATATATATTGTCAAAGTCGAAAAATATTGTAATGCATACCCCATGTACTAACCCCACACACATGCACGCTGCGCGTGCACTTATTCCGCCGTGAGGGCGCATATCCGCAATTTGCGTAAAGTAGCTCCCCACGGCCATGCGCCTTAGCGCGTGGTATGCGCATTTACGGTAGAGTTTGTGAACGCATAGAGGGTTATTAGAACATTACATATTTAACCCAAATAGTGTACATTTTAGATATAGCTCCCTTGTACTACATCAGCAAGTATCAACAGTTTAAATGATTCCAGAACAAAGGGATTCACCTTTGCAGGATAAGAGTGGACAGACTAAGGCTATAAGGTGATGTTTGGTATCCAGCTGTAGGGTATTTTAAGGGAAACATTCTGGTGTTGGTTTAAGGAAGATCGCATGTTCCTGAGGATAGTTAGATGCAGAAGTGGAATATAGATATGAACTGTGTTTACTGTATGTTATGTATGTGGAGGGAAAGAGAATGAAAATAAGTCACACATAAATTAAATCTCCCAGAGACTAGAATACAATGGCCTTATTTACACTAAGCTTTGAGATTCTATGAAGAGGGCAAACACCTTTGTTTACTAAGATGGCCAGGTTTCTATTTAGAACAATGAGTGCTGAGTTGTCATTGTCTCACCTGAAAGGAAGGGACAAACAGGGTGACAATGCCCAGGAGCCAAGGCTGTTTGGAAGATCAGAAACAATAGCTAACCACAACAAAACCAGACAGATAGGAATATTAACATTCCTAGTCTAAAATCCATGGAGATAAAGGTGTTCATTTATATATATGTAATATATATATATATATATATATATATATATATATATAGCGACTGGTGTCAGATCGGCACTCTCCTGAATGGTAGTAAGTTGCTCAGGTGCCTTCTGGAAAAATTCATTCAAATGAACACTGTGGTACAATCAGCGGCACTCAGAGACTGACACAGCAGGAAACAGGTGAAGTGCTGGTGCTTTTTAATCCATAATGAAGGCTGGGGATCACCCAGCCTTCATTATGGATTAAAAAGCACGAGCACTTCACCTGTTTCCTGCTGTGTCAGTCTCTGAGTGCCGCTGATTGTACCACAGTGTTTATATATATATATATATATATGAATAAATATATAACTCCTAACAAATTGTAATAGCAGGAGTATGTGTGTACGTATATATATATATATATATATATATGTATAATATATATATATATATATATATATGAATATGTGGATATATGCATATCTTGAAGATTGAAATAGATAATCTTATCATGTGTGGAATCATATTGTTCAGAGTCACTTAAGCATTAATCTGGTGGGAATAAGAACATTATTAAATCTTACCTCATTAAGTTATTAATAATACCAGATTTATGATTAATGTGATGGGTTTAACTGATCATGGGGCGGGAACTCAGATGTAAACAACAGAAACCACATCTCAAGTCCTAGCCATCGCCCACTTCTTGAACTGACCAATGGTCCCCGGTGCACAGGACATGTCCCACCCCCTAACCAATGGAAGAAGAGCACACAGTGTCTATTGTATTATGTCTTGATCTACTGAATAAAGAGCGAGCTGCAGGCCAGGTCACTATCACAGACTATTAACGCTTTCAACCTGATTAGCGGAGGACCGGATCCGGGAAGGGCTTGCGAATATTCACACGTATGTACATTGACTGTAGCCATTATTCTGTTTAGATTTATCTTGTTAGCCTGTAGTGTATAATTTGTACTGTTTTACCTTTTGAAATAATCCACGGTGGCCTTAGAATCCTGTGGTTTCAACTACAGAACAGTGTTGTGTCCTCACTTTCCTGCAAGGGTTTAAAGCGTATTTAACTGTATAAGGTTTATAAGTATTGATAAGGTGTATGCACTGCGGGTACTTTATACCGTCAGCACTACTTAAGGTTTAAGGTGTAACATCATTGCAGAGCTTTGCTGCATAAGGTTTAAAGTGTAATCATATCATTGCATTGTATAACTGTATAAGGTTTTAAGGTGTATTAATTGGGTGCGAACGCACTGCGTGTACTTTGTACCCGCAGTGCGGCGTTTGTACGCTAAGTGCGTACACGGTACGGGACTCTGTGCGCAAATAGCGTACGAATTACGTAGCGTGAGCTAGCGACCGCAGCAGCTCCATGGTAAAGGTGTGTTTAAAGGTATAGCTTTGTGTTGAAAGGTAATATTGACATTATCAATATATATATATATATATATATATATACGTATAGCCGGCACTCTCTCTCCCAATGGTAAATTCTGGCCGCGGTGCACTCTGTACAATTCTGCATACCCTCCGATATGAGGCACTCAAATGGACTTCTTAGTAATAAATTCCAGGACACAAGCAAGTGTGCAATGTTTCGGCTTTATTAGCCGTTCTCAAGCAGTGTGATCACAGTGTGATTACTAAGAAGTCAGTTTGAGTGCCTCATATCGGAGGGTATATATATATATATATATATATATATATATATACAAAAATGAAGTGCAAAGGAGCGCCTAATGGTGTTTAGAGCGAAAGCTGATAAATCACCCTGTGGAACGTGAGAAAGTGTAGAATTACAAAGTATAACTTATCTTTTTACACGTCTTCAGTTCTGATGACACTTTGATGCATGTAAAAACAGAAAGAGAAACATAGTGTGTACTGTATAAAACCAGTAACTCTTAATTAGGAACCTAGCTGGTCCCAATAACCGAATAAGAGTATGTTGACATAAAAAAATATATAGATTTTAGAGATGAGCGGATTCGGTTTTACTCGGTTTTACTCGGTTCTCAAAACCGAATCTTATTGGCTCACGGATGTCACGTGTTTTGGATAGCCAATAAGATTCGGTTTAGAGAACCGAGTAAAACCGAGTAAAACCGAATCCGCTCATCTCTAATAGATTTAATATACAGTCCTGAAGCAAATGCAGGTAACAAACGTACAGGATAAATGGATAAAATCAGCTTATCAGTCCACTCTGGGACCATTCACGGTTAAGCAGTAAATCCCAGTTTCATAACATTATGGCGAATAAGTAAAATTCCTGACGCAAATGCAGGTAACAAACGTACAGGATAATAGAATAAAAACAGCTTATCTGTCCACTCTGGGAAGTTCAGGGTTAAGCAGCAAGTCCCAATCCCAACGCGTTTCGTCCTATGGCAAAGGACTTCATCAAGGGGATATATATACAGGTAAACACATATTCACATGCACCATGTCTGTTTTCCCTTTATTTAATAGGTGGGCACCAAACTTCAACTTGCATCCAGGCGACTGGGATGAACACCCCTGTATGTACCACTCAAAACAAATACACATAAAACAGCAAGTGTGCTGCTATAATTTTACACACATGTTCAGGTCACAAAATTGCAGCTGCATGTGTGGGCCCATGAGTGGAATAGCAGCTGGAAACCACTTACTCCCTTACAGTGTCGGACTGGGCTATGAAGGGCTTACCGGGGGAATGCAGTTATAGGGGCTCATAGTTAGGGGTGTGGTCAGCCTACAATGTGGGTGTGGCCAGCCCCCGCAGAGGCTTGAAATACACAATAGACTTGTGCGGTGTAATGCAACATATCTACCATGTATAATACAAGTGCACAGTCTGGAACCTAATCCCTAGAGGAAGGAGTGGGCCCCCAGGCAGTTGGGCTCACTGGTAGTTTCCCCTGTACCCCTGTGGGCCAGTCCGACCCTGCTCCCTGGCACCTATACAAGCAGTATATGTCATTGCAGGATTGCTTGAGGAACCTGATTCTGTGATTTTAACACCGTACTTCCTCCTGCAATCGACAGGACTACTGGTAAACTTACCTAGAAGGCAAACTGAACAGAACAGGCCCTGGCTACAAGATGCTCTTTGTTTCTGCACCCATCTACAATGGTTCTACCCTGCATTTCTTTTAAGTGCATTAACTATATTACATGGAGTAATGGTATTATAGAAATCTTACATCTTTACAATATCAAAGATAAATCTTGCCTCCTCTCAAAAGCAGTGCCCCACTTGTGTTCTCTCTTTAGGGATTAAAGCTCTTGGCTTGATCTACCAGTGGATGACTCGGAGTTGGGACACAGGAAATAACTGCTGATAACTCACACACACATTGGGTAACAGAGAAAAGCCATTTGAAATTGTATTAAAAAGCTAGAAGATCAAATAAATTAACAGGTATTGCCTCTGCTTCAAAAAAGAGCTATAGTACAATATATTTATTAAGTTAACCTGCCATTCCATTGTTAACCTGACATTAAGTAATTAAAAATCCTACCTCCCCACACCATTACAGACAGCTAAAATTGTGTTCTCATGGAATCTGATGGTAAAAAAAAATTGCACTGCAGTTCTCTGACATCAGTAAGCCTGTTTCCATGAATCCATACACAGTGCATATTTGCAATTTTCAGACTGTTGAAAGAAGAGATGAGCAGGTCGGTTCTCCGAGAACCGGACCCACCTGAATATAGAGTTCCCAGCCGGGATCCGAGTCCGGATTGGGTTTTCCTGTCTGACTCGGATCCCAAAACGAGGCGAAACGTCATCCTCCAGCTGTCAGATTCGCATGGGTTTTGAATTCTAGAAAGGTCCCCAGTGATCATGCCATCTTCACTATGGCTGTGGAGCTTTTATTGAGCAGACATGTCCATGCTATGTCCATCCAGGGGTGCTGTGTTGTCCTTCCAGGGGTGCTGTGCTGTGTTGTCCATCAAGGGGCTGCTGTGTCTGTCCAGGGATGCTTTCTCTGTCCATTATGGGGCTGCTGTGTCCTCCAGGGATGCTCTGTCCATACATCAAGGGGCTACTGTGTCCGACAAGGGGCTGCAGTGTCCATCCAGGGGTGCTCTGTCAATCTAGGGGTGCTCTGTCAGTCCATCAAGGGTCTGCTGTCCTCCAGGGGTGCTCTGTCCATCCATCTAGGGGCTCCAACCCAGTGTAAAAAAAGTAAAAGCTAAAAATATTATAATAATAATAATTTATATATATATATATATAACACAAAACACAGTTCTGAGGGCACTAGGCGCTAATAGGGTTGTTTGGAAACAGTATATCGATTCTGCACTAACAACATAGGGATTATTGTGAAACATAAAAGCAATGTGATATATACAAATAAAATGTATTCACAATTCCGAAATGGGGGTTTGGAAGGGATCCCACTTGCGGCGCAAAGATATTCCAACGGTGTTATTATTTACCGTTATACACACTCTTCGTCAGTTTCTCCGGGAATAGTCCGTCAAATTAACAGAGAATAGTCCATGTGGAGATTCAGTTCCTATATGTGGATATGTGGAGAAAGCACAATGGGTATACAGAAGTTCAGTTTGTGTTCCCAAGAAGTATGAAAAAATAATGAGGTGACTTCTGCCCGGATTCCATCGACTATGGCTAATCAGGAAGTGCAGAAGATATCCGTAAGGTTCACCACAGTGTGGATATAGTACAAGTGCTCCTCACATGTGTGCTTACTTTCATACACTTAAGACAACACCTATAAAGGTTTCTTTATAGACTCTGTGCAGGACACTTCTTCTATTCAGGACTTGGGAACACAAACTGAACTTCTGTATACCCATTGTGCTTTCTCCACATATCCACATATGGAACTGAATCTCCACATGGACTATTCTCTGTTAATTTGACGGACTATTCCCGGAGAAACTGACGAAGAGTGTGTCACAACTGAGGGCCTGAGCTGACGGGAGGCAGCCTCAGTTGTAGGGGCTGAGATGTAACGGAACCTGGGAGGTTGTATCAGACCCCTAGACATGTAAGTAACATGTAGAATAACTGCCCGAAGGCGTGACCACGACAACCAGGATAAAAGTCAATGATGTTTATTATGACAAACTCCGTAACACAGCAGCAGTAAAAGGAAACATAAAAGTCAACAGAGGATAAATACAATTCCTGGGTACTACAGGGTGGCAAGGGCCACAGGCACTGGTAGTGTGAGACAGTTCTTATAATCTTCTAGTTGGAAAGTCCTTACCAGGCCTGACTGTAGCAATGGAGAGAACCCAGGATCGTACCAGCTGATGTTCCAGGAAAGGCTGGGCCGCTGAAGGTAAAACGGCTGCTGTGGATACTGGCTGGAACCAGACTGTTGTTGGTACGGAGTGGATACTGGCTGGAACCAGTTAAATAATAAACGAACTTGAGAGCGATGAAATAATAATGAAGTTTGGAGTTTGAGAGCGGTGAAATAATAATACCGGTGGAGAGTGGTAAACTGCAGAAAAGGACACCGGCCCTTTAAGAGAAGCTATACACTGCTGGAAGCTGGGCTGGAAGCAGGTGATTGTTTGAGAGCGGTGAAATAATAATACCGGTGGAGAGTGGTAAACTGCAGAAAGGACACCGGCCCTTTAAGAGAAGCTGTACACTGCTGGAAGCTGGGCTGGAAGCAGGTGATTGTTGTAGCTGGAAACAGGTGAGTCCAGAATGGATCGGAGAGTCAGGCTACACCGCAGATGGAATGCTGGTGCGGGTCTCTATAGCAGAAGTCTGGAGACAGGAGCTGGAACCTGGAAGACAACCACAGGAGAAAGACAAACTGGAACTAGGTTAGACAACCAAAGCACTGACGCCTTCCTTGCTCAGGCACAGCATACTTATACCTGCAGCAAGGAAGGGGTTGGCTAGGCAATTATGCAAATCAACAATACAGACAGCAGATTGGTGGAAATGATCAGATGACAAAATCCAAGATGGCTGCGCCCATGCAGACACTTGGAGGGAAGTTTGGTTTGTAATCCATGTGAGAATTGAAACAGTAATGGCGACGCCGGCCACAGGAGACAGGAGACGCCAGACTGACAAGCGCACATTTAACCACGCGGGCACAGCGGAGGCCGCGGCTGATGAAATCACCGCTCTGACATTCTGCATGTGGAAACTCAGGAACAGCGGGATCCGGTCCTGGAACGCTGAGCCAGCCTTAGGAGGCATCTGAAGGGTAAGTAATGGCGTCCAGATACCCGGATCGTGACAGCACCCCCCCCTTTAGGAGTGGCCCCATGACACTTCTTAGGCTTTAAAGGAAACTTTGCGTGGAAATTTCGGACCAAGGCAGGAGCATGGATGTCTGAGGCATTGGTCCAAGAGCGTTCTTCAGGACCATAGCCCTTCCAGTCAATGAGGTATTGTAACTGACCGTAACGGAAACGTGAGTCCAAAATCTTGGCCACCTCGTACTCGACTCCCCGTTGAGTCTGAACTTTGGGAGCTGGAGGAAGTGCGGAATGAAACCGATTCAGGATCAGCGGTTTCAACAAAGAAACATGAAATGTCCTGGGTATTTTCAAGAAGGATGGTAACTGTAACCTGTAGGCAACAGGATTGATGACTTGTTCAATCTTGAAGGGTCCGATGTAGCGAGGTGCAAATTTCACGCTGGGAACTCTCAACCTCAAATTCTTCATGGACAGCCACACACGATCACCCACCTTGAGAGCAGGAACCGCTCTACGCTTTCTATCGGCAAACTTCTTATACCTGAATGAGGCTTTAAGCAGGGCTGCGCGGACGTTCCTCCAGTTATTTGAAAACTGACGCAAGGTGACATCCACTGCTGGAACAGAAGTTGCGGGAAGCGGTTGGAATTCTGGGACTTTAGGGTGGAATCCATAATTAATGAAGAATGGTGTAGAAGAAGATGAGGAATGGTATTGATTGTTGTGGCTGAACTCGGCCCAAGGAAGGAGTTGAACCCAGTCATCTTGAGAGGAAGACACATATATACGGAGGAAGGCCTCCAAGTCCTGATTCACCCTCTCGGTTTGACCATTGGTCTGAGGATGGTAAGCCGTGGAAAACTTTAACTTGACTTGGAGGGCTTGACACAAACTTCGCCAAAATTTGGCTACAAATTGTACTCCACGATCCGAGATGATCTCTTCAGGAAGACCGTGAAGTCGGAAGATCTCTTGTATAAACACTTGAGCCAACTTGGAAGCTGACGGAAGACCGGTGAGAGGGATGAAATGTGCCATCTTGGTGAACCGGTCAACTACCACCCAGATGGTATTAAACTTGTTGCAGATAGGTAGATCGGAAACAAAGTCCATCGACAAATGGGTCCAAGGTCGACGGGGAACAGATAATGGAACCAGTTGCCCCGCAGGCGACTGGCGGGAGACTTTGTGTTGGGCACACTTTGGGCAGGAGGCAATAAATTCCATAACGTCCTTCTTCAGAGTTGGCCACCAGTAGGACCTAGAAATAAATTCAAGGGTTTTCTGAATGCCTGTATGTCCAGCAAAACGGGAAGCATGGGCCCAATGCATGAGCTTCTTCCTTAGAACTGGCTTAACAAAACTTTTCCCTGGTGGAGGCGTAGAGTCCATCCCTACCGTGGAGAATGCCAACGGATTAATAATAGGATGCTTGTCTGCAGACTCGGACTCATTTTCTTGCTCCCATGAGCGGGAAAGGGCATCGGCCTTACGATTCTGAGAACCCGGACAGAACTGGAGTTTAAAGTCAAACCTAGAGAAGAAAAGTGCCCATCTGGCCTGACGAGGATTCAGACATTGTGCGCCTTTGAGATATAAAAGATTTTTGTGGTCGGTAAGTATGGTGATTGAGTGGGAAGCTCCCTCCAACAGGTATCTCCACTCCTCCAGAGCGAGCTTGATGGCTAGCAACTCCTGATCGCCAATGGCATAGTTGCGCTCAGCTGGGGAGAACTTCCGGGAGAAGAAACTACAAGGATGTAGATGTCCATCTTTGGCCCTCTGGGATAACACTGCTCCTACTCCAACGGAGGAGGCATCTACCTCTAAGATAAAAGGAGAGTCGGTGTCGGGCTGTTTCAGAACTGGTGCAGAGATGAACCGTTGCTTCAGAAGGTGAAAGGCCTGTGTAGCTTCCTCGGACCACTTGGACGGATTAGCACCTTTCTTGGTTAATGCAGTGATAGGCGCCACAATGGTGGAAAAGTCTCGTATAAATTTTCTATAATAATTGGCGAACCCTAAGAACCTCTGGACCCCTTTGAGGCTTAAGGGTATAGGCCAATTCTGGATTGCTTGGAGTTTCTCAGGATCCATCTCTAGTCCGGAACCGGACACAATGTAACCTAGAAACGGAATGGTTTTAACTTCAAACACACACTTCTCCAATTTACAATAGAGGTGATTGACACGGAGACGGGAAAGAACCTCTTTTACCCAGAAACGATGATCTTCGAGATTATTAGCAAAGATGAGGATGTCGTCTAGATAAACCACGACATGGCGGTACAAGATGTCCCTGAAAATCTCATTCACGAAGTGCTGGAAGACTGCTGGAGCGTTGCTCAATCCGAAGGGCATGACGAGGTACTCATAATGTCCGTCACGGGTGTTAAAGGCGGTCTTCCACTCGTCACCCTCACGGATTCGGATGAGATTGTAGGAACCCCTCAAGTCCAGCTTTGTGAAAATAGTTGCACCACTAACTCTATCAAAGAGCTCGGTAATCAGGGGTAAAGGGTATCGGTTCTTGACGGTAATATCGTTCAGACCTCTGTAGTCGATGCACGGACGCAGACCACCGTCTTTCTTCTTAACGAAGAAGAAACCTGCGCCGGCTGGAGAAGAAGATGGTCGGATGAAACCCTTCGCCAGGTTCTCTTTGATGTACTCTTCCATGGAGTGTGTCTCAGGCAGAGACAACGGATAAGTTCGGCCTCGCGGTGGAACCTTCCCTGGAATGAGGTCGATTGGGCAGTCCCATTCTCTATGAGGAGGAAGGATATCAGCAGAGGCTTTACTGAACACGTCCGTGAAGTCTTGATATGGAGGAGGCGGAACATCAGATGACCTGGGGAAGGAAGAACAAACAGGAAGAACTTTGGCTAAACAAGTCTCAGCACAGGAGGGACCCCATGCCAGTATTTGCGTAGTCGTCCAGTCAATTGATGGGTTGTGGGGACGGAGCCATGGAAGGCCTAAAACCACTGGATGTGTGGCTCTTGGAATCACTAAAAAAGAAATATACTCAGAATGAAGAACTCCCACTCTCAGACGAACTGGAAGAGTCCTTAAGGAAATGACTGCGTCAAAAATCTTGCTGCCATCCACGGCAGTCAAAGAGATGGACGAGGACAGTCTCTCGGTGGGTAGGGACCACCGTTTAACATAAGCTTCGGTTATGAAATTCCCAGCTGCTCCGGAATCAAGGAGGGCAATGACGTTCCTGTAACGTTGAGCAATTTGGAGCGACACTGGGAGGTTACAGTCATGAGGAGATGGAGAGGAGATCATTACTCCTAGCCGGCCCTCTCCTTGGCGAGCTAGGATCTGGAGTTTCCCGGACGTTTGGGACAGGCATTGATAGTGTGCGACGGAGCTGCACAGTAGAGACAGAGAGACTCAGAGAGACGTCTTCGGCGCTCAGCGGGAGATAGACGGGAACGACTAATTTGCATAGGCTCATCCTTGGATGGAGATGGTTGACGAGGAGGAGGAGCAGAAGATTTAGGAGTAGATGATCTTCCTCGCTCGGTTGCTCTCTCTCTGAAACGTAGATCAACCTTCGTGCAAAGAGAAATTAGCTCATCCAACTTAGAGGGCAAGTCTCTGGTAGCTAACTCATCCTTGATGCGTTCTGATAAGCCATGCCAGAATGCAGCATACAGGGCCTCGTCGTTCCATGCCAGTTCGGATGCCAGGATTTTAAACTGTATAAGATACTGTCCCACAGTACGTGTTCCCTGGCGTAAACGGAGAATCTCAGATGAAGCAGATGTTATCCGGCCTGGCTCGTCGAAGATGCGCCTGAATGTAGCTACAAAGTCAGTATAGGAGGATAGCAGGGGATCAGACTTCTCCCATAAAGGTGATGCCCAGTCAAGGGCTGAGCCACTGAGAAGGGAGATGATATAGGCAATTTTGGTACGGTCACTGAAGAAATTGCCAGGTAGAAGCTCAAAGTGGATTTCACATTGATTGAGAAATCCCCTGCAGAACCTTGGAGATCCATCAAATTTTGCTGGCGTTGGAAGATGAAGATGGACTGGAAATGGGTAAGGTGGGTGGGGTTACAGCTGGTGTCACTGTAGTGGACGCACCGGACGTGCCAGGTCCGCGGAGGGTCGTTTGAATCCCATCCAGCCGTGTAGAGAGATCCTGGAGACAGCGGATGATGTGGCCCTGTGCAGCCTCCTGATGTTCAAGTCGGGCTGCCAGTTCTTGCATCGGCCTGGCCGCTTGATCCTGGTCTCCGGCTGGATTCATTAGGTCAGTGCTTACTGTCACAACTGAGGGCCTGAGCTGACGGGAGGCAGCCTCAGTTGTAGGGGTTGAGATGTAACGGAACCTGGGAGGTTGTATCAGACCCCTAGACATGTAAGTAACATGTAGAATAACTGCCCGAAGGCGTGACCACGACAACCAGGATAAAAGTCAATGATGTTTATTATGACAAACTCCGTAACACAGCAGCAGTAAAAGGAAACATAAAAGTCAACAGAGGATAAATACAATTCCTGGGTACTACAGGGTGGCAAGGGCCACAGGCACTGGTAGTGTGAGACAGTTCTTATAATCTTCTAGTTGGAAAGTCCTTACCAGGCCTGACTGTAGCAATGGAGAGAACCCAGGATCGTACCAGCTGATGTTCCAGGAAAGGCTGGGCTGCTGAAGGTAAAACGGCTGCTGTGGATACTGGCTGGAACCAGACTGTTGTTGGTACGGAGTGGATACTGGCTGGAACCAGTTAAATAATAAACGAACTTGAGAGCGATGAAATAATAATGAAGTTTGGAGTTTGAGAGCGGTGAAATAATAATACCGGTGGAGAGTGGTAAACTGCAGAAAAGGACACCGGCCCTTTAAGAGAAGCTATACACTGCTGGAAGCTGGGCTGGAAGCAGGTGATTGTTTGAGAGCGGTGAAATAATAATACTGGTGGAGAGTGGTAAACTGCAGAAAAGGACACCGGCCCTTTAAGAGAAGCTATACACTGCTGGAAGCTGGGCTGGAAGCAGGTGATTGTTTGAGAGCGGTGAAATAATAATACCGGTGGAGAGTGGTAAACTGCAGAAAGGACACCGGCCCTTTAAGAGAAGCTGTACACTGCTGGAAGCTGGGCTGGAAGCAGGTGATTGTTGTAGCTGGAAGCAGGTGAGTCCAGAATGGATCGGAGAGTCAGGCTACACCGCAGATGGAATGCTGGTGCGGGTCTCTATAGCAGAAGTCTGGAGACAGGAGCTGGAACCTGGAAGACAACCACAGGAGAGAGACAAACTGGAACTAGGTTAGACAACCAAAGCACTGACGCCTTCCTTGCTCAGGTACAGCTTACTTATACCTGCAGCAAGGAAGGGGTTGGCTAGGCAATTATGCAAATCAACAATACAGACAGCAGATTGGTGGAAATGATCAGATGACAAAATCCAAGATGGCTGCGCCCATGCAGACACTTGGAGGGAAGTTTGGTTTGTAATCCATGTGAGAATTGAAACAGTAATGGCGACGCCGGCCACAGGAGACAGGAGACGCCAGACTGACAAGCGCACATTTAACCACGCGGGCACAGCGGAGGCCGCGGCTGATGAAATCACCGCTCTGACATTCTGCATGTGGAAACTCAGGAACAGCGGGATCCGGTCCTGGAACGCTGAGCCAGCCTTAGGAGGCATCTGAAGGGTAAGTAATGGCGTCCAGATACCCGGATCGTGACAGAGTGTGTATAACGGTAAATAATAACACCGTTGGAATATCTTTGCGCCGCAAGTGGGATCCCTTCCAAACCCCCATTTTGTATTATTACCCCATTGGTGTGTGTGGTGACACACCAGGATAAGACCCCACTATAGGCAGCAAAGTGAGTGCGCAGGAACATATCTAAAATTTTGGCTACATACGTATTCACAATTCCGCACAGAAAAGCACATATACATAGATATATAATTCATTTTACAAAAATGCATGAGAAGTTGTTCCAGTTGAATGGGGCAGATTGCTTTGCCGAAAAGTTGTTCAGATGGTCGCAGAATCCAACGCGTTTCATCCCAAAGGACTTCTTCAGGGTAAGTATCTAAATAGTAAATACAGCAACTAAGTACAACAGATAATGATATTGACAATAACAGATAATAATGACCATTTATTATTGACAGTAATCAATAAACATGGATTCATACCAATAATTATGGAAAAACATGATATACAGGGTTATATCACTAGAAGTGCCATTTTGGAACAATCTGAAAACTAATACATAACATTACATTACCAAAGTCTGTTTAACAAAAAAAATTCAGAAAAGGAGAGCAGGTGTGACTTGATGTACATACCATATTAGTTTTCCCATATGGAAAATTAGTAAAAACATCAATTAAAATCGAATAAAAGATTTTTAATCAAAAATATTCCTTAGAAGGAACTGCTATATATGATAACCAACGATTATGTTGGACCCTACAAAAAAGGATGAAGAACCATTAGAAGGGCCATACCAAGGTGTTACAAAAGTATTAGTGGATACCAGTAAGGATGGTTATACATACTAAAATAATGCATAAACATAGGGAACACTACTGAACTTTTACTGGTTCCACTAGATGGTACACTGGCTTCACCAAACCAGCAGAAAAGGTAATCTATAGGAGTTTACATACACCAGTTAATCTCCTTATACGTATTAGTATAAAACATCCAAATAACTTGAAGTTATGAGGCTTATGCAATGCTCATTCGGATTTGGAAATATATTGTTTCCTAAAGTTTAAGTCATTAATCAAGCATATAAGATAATAAGGCATAGTTATATTGATATTGTGTAACAATGGGGCATAAAAGATGTAAGATAATAATGAGTAAAACACAGTACATATTTATGTAGTGTAACTATGAGACACCAAAGTAGATATACATTCCATGCAGCATATAGTCATCCCAAACCTATATTTCCTATAATCACTTAATTAATGGTATATATAGTAAAATGGGATTAAATCTGACCAATAATGGTTAAATAAGCAGGGGCTTTTCCGTATATTTAGACCACACTTATAAGATTTGAATAATATACAATAACATATAATATACTCCAAAGCAAATAAAAAGTAAAATATATACAGGTCTCACGTCATATATGGGAGCAATAAACAACCACTACAAACATATGATACTGATGTGTATCTGTCAAAGTTCAATAGTAGAATGAGGTGAGTGAAAAAGTGAGGTATATATATACCACAATGAAGATGACCTCATTTCCTACCTGTCAATTAACAGGTAAAAGGATAGTGAGGATATTATATACAACAAATGAAGATATACTGACACTTATTTATAAAGGCTACACTTTTATTGGGTGACTAGTGACCTTATTAGGTGATAGAGAAACAGTGAAAGACTAAAAACAACATTGAGAGCCACGGTGGAATGCAATACCGAATGCGTTTCACCAGCGGTCTAAGGCACTTCCTGTGTGCGTTCCACAGCCGGGCGACGCACTTCCGGGAGAGGCGCCGGCGGGGGGAAAAAAGGAGAGAGGCACTTCCTGTGTGCACTTCCAGTAGGGGACTCCGAGGAGAGGCACCGGCAGGGAAAGAAAAATGCTGGATGCCGCCGTGGAAACCATCTCCAAAAAAATGCGTTCCACCGGCGGATACTGACTTCCACTTTGTGTTATAATTTAAAAAGGAACTAATGCTTTTTCTCTGACGTCCTAGTGGATGCTGGGGACTCCGTCAGGACCATGGGGAATAGCGGCTCCGCAGGAGACAGGGCACAAAATTTAAAAGTTTGACCACTAGGTGGTGTGTACTGGCTCCTCCCCCTATGACCCTCCTCCAAGCCTCAGTTAGGTTTTTGTGCCCGTCCGAGCAGGGTGCAATCTAGGTGGCTCTCATAAAGAGCTGCTTAGAGTAAAAGTTTTGATAGTTTTATTATTTTCAGTGAGTCCTGCTGGCAACAGGCTCACTGCAACGAGGGACCTAGGGGAGAAGAAGTGAACTCACCTGCGTGCAGGATGGATTTGCTTCTTAGGCTACTGGACACTAGCTCCAGAGGGACGATCACAGGTACAGCCTGGATGGGTCACCGGAGCCGCGCCGCCGACCCCCTTGCAGATGCCGAAGTAAGAAGAGGTCCAGAAACCGGCGGCTGAAGGCTTTTCAGTCTTCATGAGGTAGCGCACAGCACTGCAGCTGTGCGCCATTGCGCTCAGGCACACTTCACACCGGCGGTCACTGAGGGTGCAGGGCGCTGGGGGGGGCGCCCTGGGCAGCAATGTTAATACCTTTCTGGCTAAAAAGAATACATCACATATAGTCCATGAGGCTATATGGATGTATTTCACCCCTGCCAGGTCTCAGAAAAACCGGGAGAAGAGCCCGCCGGAATAGGGGGCGGGGCCTATCTCCTCAGCACACAGCGCCATTTTCCTACACAGCTCCGCTGCTAGGAAGGCTCCCAGGCTCTCCCCTGCACTGCACTACAGAAACAGGGTAAAAAACAGAGAGGGGGGGGCATTTTTTGGCGATATTATATATATTTAAGCAGCTATAAGGAAACAACACTTATATAAGGTTGTTCCTATATAATTATAGCGCTTTGGTGTGTGCTGGCAAACTCTCCCTCTGTCTCCCCAAAGGGCTAGTGGGGTCCTGTCTTCTATCAGAGCATTCCCTGTGTGTCTGCTGTGTGTCGGTACGTGTGTGTCGACATGTATGAGGACGATGTTGGTGTGGAGGCGGAGCAATTGCCGGTAATGGTGATGTCACCCCCTAGGGAGTCGACACCGGAATGGATGGCTTTGTTTATGGAATTACGTGATAATGTCAGCACGCTGCAAAAGTCGGTTGACGACATGAGACGACCGGCAAACCAGTTAGTACCTGTACAGGCGTCTCAAACACCGTCAGGGGCTGTAAAACGCCCTTTGCCTCAGTCGGTCGACACAGACCCAGACACGGACACCGAATCTAGTGTCGACGGTGAAGAAACGAACGTATTTTCCAGTAGGGCCACACGTTATATGATCACGGCAATGAAGGAGGCTTTGCATATCTCTGATACTGCAAGTACCACAAAAAGGGGTATTATGTGGGGTCTGAAAAAACTACCTGTAGTTTTTCCTGAATCAGAGGAATTGAATGACGCGTGTGATGAAGCGTGGGTTACCCCTGATAAAAAACTGCTAATTTCAAAGAAGTTATTGGCGTTATACCCTTTTCCGCCAGAGGTTAGGGCGCGCTGGGAAACACCCCCTAAGGTGGACAAGGCGCTCACACGTTTATCCAAACAAGTGGCGTTACCGTTTCCTGATACGGCCGCCCTCAAGGATCCAGCTGATAGGAGGCTGGAAAATACTCTAAAAAGTATTTACACACATACTGGTGTTATACTGCGACCAGCAATCGCCTCAGCCTGGATGTGCAGTGCTGGGGTGGCTTGGTCGGATTCCCTGACTGAAAATATTGATACCCTGGATAGGGACAGTATTTTATTGACTATAGAGCAATTAAAGGATGCATTCCTTTATATGCGAGATGCACAGAGGGATATCTGCACTCTGGCATCAAGAGTAAGTGCGATGTCCATATCTGCCAGAAGAAGTCTATGGACACGACAGTGGTCAGGCGATGCGGATTCCAATATTTGCCCCGTGTTAGGCGCCGAGGGTCCGCCCGTCAGTGCGGCCCGGCGCCTAGCAACTAGGGACGCCGCAGGCAGACAGCCGCCGGCTCCCTAGCAACGCTAGACGCCGGGCGCACGGAGCCGCTCAGACCCTAGCAACGGGGACGCCACGCTCGGACCGCGTTCCCCGTTGCTGGATCTTAATTAATCAGTTCAATTGTATCCTGGCCGTACAGCATGCAGCTGCACGGCATGATTATGTGATTACCCTGTCTGGATCTTGATTGGAGGGCTCCCAAATTTAAGCACTCTCAGGACTTCTCACAGACGCCGGTGATAGCTTCCTGTTTGCTGTGTCAGTTACAGAGAGTTTCCAGTCCTGCTCAATCCGGTTGTTCCTGTCCTCAGTGGTCCTGTACTCGGAAGTTGTCATCTATTCCTGGAGTCCGACCGAGCACCTTTAACATCCTGTGGTGTTCGTGAGTCGCGGCGTAGCCGTGTGTTGCGGCTTGACCGCTTACTGTTTATTATTTAGTTTCATTGTGTTCCGGAGCTTTTGCGGAGGATTCCGCTCCCACAAATCCACTCTGGTATCCAGCGGTGCTGGATAGGAGTAACGGATCAGTGGATCTTTGGTTGTCCTTTTCCCTGGCGGTTTGTCCGCACATACTTTTGGTTTAAGTTAGTTAGCTTGTAGCCCCTGGCCTGGTTGCTTAGTCAGAGGGCCCCTTGTTATCACCCTGTCTCGGATTTCCCTTTGTCTCCCATTAAGACCTGAGGGGGCATCGAAGTTGGGCAGACATAATCCGCCCTTCAAACGCGGCTGCCATGGGCTCAAGCAACCATAGTCTCGCAGGGGATTTCTGATAACACGGGCGAGACAACGGAGTTAGGGCGCCAGGGGTTACTAGGCTTTCCTGCTCCCGTAACCAGCATATCTTTCCAGTACTCAGACCTCTGCCATAAGATCTCCTCTGGTCTGGAGTACGGGAATCATAACATTATCACCGGCCAGACTAAAATTTTAAATTAAACAGGATTTAATTTTTTCCCTTATTCAGTTGGAAGATTTGTCGGCCTCATGAATCCCACCGGTGTTGGGCCAAATCCTGGCCAGCTTCTAGTTAGCCAGATTCAAGAACTTACTCAGATGGTTCAGGATCTGTCCCTTCGGGTGAGGTCACAGGAAGATCTGTTACGGACTTCCCCGAGGGTCATTCCTGAACCAAAAATGCATTTGCCTGACCGTTTTTCTGGGGATAGAAAGCAGTTTTTTAATTTTAAAGAGTCTTGTAAACTTTATTTTCGTTTAAGACCAGTCTCTTCAGGTACGGAATCTCAGCGGGTTGGAATTATTATTTCTTTACTTCAGGGGGATCCTCAGACCTGGGCTTTTGGTTTAAGAACAGACGATCCGGCTTTATTGTCTGTAGACGCCTTTCTGGGGTCTTTAGGGCTATTGTATGACGACCCTGATAGAGAGGCATCCGCCGAGAGTCAGTTGCGTGCTCTCAGACAGGGTAGGAATCCCGCAGAGATTTATTGTACGGAGTTTCGCCGTTGGTCGAACGACTGTGGATGGAATGACCCAGCCCTGCGCAGTCAGTTTCGCCTCGGCTTATCCGAGTCTATAAAAGACAGTCTCCTTCAGTATCCCGCTCCTGAGACTCTCGATAAACTCATGGAGCTCTCTATTAAGATTGATCGTCGTCTCAGAGAGCGGAGGGCTGAAAGAGGAGCATCTGTCGGGTCTACTCCTTGTGTTTTTTCCATTCCTGTGGACATAGAGGAGCCCATGCAGATAGGCCTCTCCAAACTGTCTCCTGAAGAAAGAACCAGAAGGCAAAATTCTGGTCTTTGTTTATACTGTGGAGGTAAGGGACATTTTGCCCGTAGTTGTCCGAACAAGTCGGGAAACGCCTCGACCAAGTGATTTGTGAGGGGGTTCACTTTGGTCTGCAGCTTATCTCCTCAAATAATTCACTGTTAGTCCCAGCTAAAGTTTCCTTTGGCAGCCTCTGTTCCTCGGTCTCGGCTTTTGTGGACAGTGGAGCTGCAGGGAACTTTATGGATTTAACATGGGCCAAGGCCTTAGGTATTCCTCAGTTAGCCTTGGGTAGGTGTATCACCATGCATGGTTTAGATGGGAGTCCCTTGTCCAATGGGGTTATTTCTCTCTGTACACCTCCTGTTCTACTTTCGGTAGGAGCTCTGCATTCTGAAAAAATTGAGTTTTTCCTTACCCATTGCCCAGCAGTTCCAGTGGTTCTGGGTCACCCTTGGCTGGCCTTTCATAATCCCATCATTGATTGGCAGTCGGGGGAGATCTCACAATGGGGTACCATCTGTAATAAGGAATGTATTACGTTTCCCATCAGAATAGCTGCTGTCATTCCCGCACCCATTCCTGTGGAATACCAGGATTTTGTTGATGTATTTTCCAAGGGCAATGCGGACATTCTGCCTCCCCATAGGCCTTATGATTGTGCTATTGAGCTAATTCCTGGTGCCACTTTGCCTAAGGGAAGGTTATATGCATTGTCCGGACCTGAAACTGTGGCCATGAATGAGTATGTTAAAGAAAGCCTAGGGAAAGGATTTATCAGGCCATCTAAATCCCCTTTAAGTGCAGGCTTCTTCTTCGTGGAGAAGAAGGATGGATCACTCAGACCTTGCATTGACTTTAGAGCCTTGAATAAGATCTCAGTAAAAAATACTTACCCTTTGCCGCTGATTTCTGTCCTCTTTGATCAGCTACGTTCGGCTGTGATTTTTTCTAAGATTGACCTGAGAGGAGCATATAACCTCATCCGGATCAAGTCAGGGGATGAGTGGAAAACGGCATTCAGTACTCAGTCGGGTCACTATGAGTATCTGGTTATGCCATTCGGCCTGTCTAACGCTCCGGCAGTTTTCCAGGATCTCATTAACGATGTGCTCCGTGAATTTCTTGGAAGATTCGTTGTAGTCTACTTAGACGATATTTTGATATATTCTGACTCTATAGAACAACATGTTACCCAGGTGCGTCAGGTTCTAAAAAAATTACGTGAAAATCACCTATATGCCAAGCTGGAGAAGTGTGAATTTCATGTCACGGAGGTATCCTTTTTAGGGTACATCATTTCCCCTCGGGGATTCTGTATGGAACCAAAGAAGCTCCAGGCCATCCTTAGTTGGTCGCAACCCACCAACTTAAAAGCAATTCAGCGCTTTTTAGGGTTTGCGAATTACCATAGAAGATTTATTCACTCTTTCTCCGACCTAGTTGCTCCCATTGTGGCACTGACTAAGAAGGGAGCAGATCCTACCAACTGGTCACGTGAAGCGGAGTTATCTTTTCAGGCCTTGAAACAAGCCTTTGTCTCAGCCCCAGTCCTCAGACATCCCAACCCAGAATTGCCTTTCATTGTTGAGGTTGATGCCTCGGAGGTTGGAGTAGGGGCTATCCTATCTCAGAAGGATCCGGATTCTCTAGAATTACATCCTTGTGCCTTTATGTCCAGGAAATTCTCATCTGCTGAATCCAACTACGATGTTGGTAACCGGGAATTACTGGCTATTAAATGGGCTTTCGAGGAGTGGAGGCATTGGCTTGAAGGAGCCACTCATACCATTTCAGTTTTGACTGATCACAAAAATCTTCAATACATTGAATCAGCTAAACGGCTGAATGCCCGGCAAGCTCGTTGGGCTTTATTTTTTACTCGTTTCAAGTTCATTATCACCTTCAGGCCAGGTTCCAAGAATACCAAGGCAGATGCCCTGTCACGCAGTTTTCTTCCAGTTCAAGACAACAGTCCTGTTACTCCCATACTTCCGTCTTCAGTCATTCGGGCAGGCCTCACACAAGATTTATTTACCCAGTTAAAGCAGCTTCAACATCAAGCTCCTGGAAATACTCCTGCTGGTCGTCTTTATGTCCCCGAGTTTTTGAGAGCAACTGTTTTGACGGAGTTTCATGATAGCAAAGTTGCCGGGCATCCGGGGATCGCCAAAACTTTTGAATTAGTTTCCCGCTCGGTATGGTGGCCTGGTCTTTCCAAAGACATTAAGGAGTTTGTTTTTTCTTGTCAGGTCTGTGCACAGCATAAGGTTCCCCGTTCCTTGCCTATCGGTCAACTTATGCCCTTGAATGTTCCTCTTAGGCCATGGTCTCATATTTCCATGGATTTTGTGGTGGACCTCCCTCTGTCAGCCGGATGCCGAGTCATATGGGTGGTAGTGGACTGTTTTAGCAAAATGGCCCATTTCATTGCTCTTCCCCGATTGCCATCTGCCCAGGGATTGGCAGTCTTGTTCCTCCGCCATGTTTTCAGACTCCATGGGTTACCCACTGATATTGTCTCTGATCGGGGTCCACAATTCATTGCACAATTTTGGAAGTCTTTTTGTGCCTCATTAAAGATGAAATTATCTTTAACGTCTGGCTACCATCCCCAATCCAACGGGCAGACTGAGCGAGTTAATCAATCATTAAAACAATATTTGCGTTTGTACTCGGCCAAACTCCAAAATGACTGGTCTGAGTTTCTTCCGTTGGCGGAGTTTGCTTACAACAATGCCTGTCATTCCTCCACCAATGTGTCTCCATTTTTTACAGTTTTTGGTTTTCACCCCAGAGCTAATTCCTTTTTTCAACATTCCTCTGTCTCCTCACTGACCTTGACCTCTCATCTCAAACTCATTTGGAGAAAAGTGCACCTGGCTCTCAGAAAAGCGGCATTTCGGGAGAAAAAATTTTCTGACAGGCTCCGGCGGCCGTGCACTTTTAAAGTAGGAGATAGGGTATGGTTGTCGACTCGCAACATTAAACTTCGACAAACCTCAGCCAGATTGGGTCCTAAATTTATTGGACCATTTCATATTATCAAAAAAGTCAATCCAGTTGCTTTCCGGTTACGTTTACCAAAAACTTTACGGATCGGAAATACCTTCCATTGCTCCTTGTTAAAACCATATGTTTCGTCCAGTAGATTTCCTCGCAAGATCTCTCAGGGGAAATCACCAATAGATGTACAGGGTCAGCAGGAGTTCTTGGTGGAGAAGGTTCTCGATTCCAAGTTGTCCCGGGGTCGGCTTTATTTTTTGGTACATTGGAGAGGTTATGGTCCAGAAGAAAGGTCTTGGGTCCTGGATGAGGATCTCCATGCCCCGAGGCTCAAAAGGGCATTTTTTCGAGAATTTCCTCAGAAACCTGGCCTTAGGGGTTCCTTGACCCCTCCTCAAGGGGGGGGTACTGTTAGGCGCCGAGGGTCCGCCCGTCAGTGCGGCCCGGCGCCTAGCAACTAGGGACGCCGCAGGCAGACAGCCGCCGGCTCCCTAGCAACGCTAGACGCCGGGCGCACGGAGCCGCTCAGACCCTAGCAACGGGGACGCCACGCTCGGACCGCGTTCCCCGTTGCTGGGTCTTAATTAATCAGTTCAATTGTATCCTGGCCGTACAGCATGCAGCTGCACGGCATGATTATGTGATTACCCTGTCTGGATCTTGATTGGAGGGCTCCCAAATTTAAGCACTCTCAGGACTTCTCACAGACGCCGGTGATAGCTTCCTGTTTGCTGTGTCAGTTACAGAGAGTTTCCAGTCCTGCTCAATCCGGTTGTTCCTGTCCTCAGTGGTCCTGTACTCGGAAGTTGTCATCTATTCCTGGAGTCCGACCGAGCACCTTTAACATCCTGTGGTGTTCGTGAGTCGCGGCGTAGCCGTGTGTTGCGGCTTGACCGCTTACTGTTTATTATTTAGTTTCATTGTGTTCCGGAGCTTTTGCGGAGGATTACGCTCCCACAAATCCACTCTGGTATCCAGCGGTGCTGGATAGGAGTAACGGATCAGTGGATCTTTGGTTGTCCTTTTCCCTGGCGGTTTGTCCGCACATACTTTTGGTTTAAGTTAGTTAGCTTGTAGCCCCTGGCCTGGTTGCTTAGTCAGAGGGCCCCTTGTTATCACCCTGTCTCGGATTTCCCTTTGTCTCCCATTAAGACCTGAGGGGGCATCGAAGTTGGGCAGACATAATCCGCCCTTCAAACGCGGCTGCCATGGGCTCAAGCAACCATAGTCTCGCAGGGGATTTCTGATAACACGGGCGAGACAACGGAGTTAGGGCGCCAGGGGTTACTAGGCTTTCCTGCTCCCGTAACCAGCATATCTTTCCAGTACTCAGACCTCTGCCATAAGATCTCCTCTGGTCTGGAGTACGGGAATCATAACACCCCGAGGCAAAGGAAAGGGTAAGAGACTGCAGCAAGCAGCCCCTTCCCAGGAGCAGAAGTCCTCCCCGGCTTCTGCAAAGGCCTCAGCATGACGCTGGGACCTTACAAGCGGACTCAGGGGCGGTGGGGGGTCGCCTCAAGAATTTCAGCGCACAGTGGGCTCACTCGCAGGTGGACCCCTGGATCCTGCAGGTAGTATCTCAGGGTTACAGGTTGGAATTCGAGAAGTCTCCCCCTCGCCGGTTCCTAAAATCTGCTTTGCCAACGTCTCCCTCAGACAGGGCGACGGTATTGGAAGCCATTCACAAGCTGTATTCTCAGCAGGTGATAATCAAGGTACCCCTTCTACAACAGGGAAAGGGGTATTACTCCACGCTATTTGTGGTACCGAAGCCGGACGGCTCGGTAAGACCTATTCTAAATCTGAAATCTCTGAACCTGTACATACAAAAATTCAAGTTCAAGATGGAGTCACTCAGAGCAGTGATAGCGAATCTGGAAGAAGGGGATTTTATGGTGTCCTTGGACATCAAGGATGCTTACCTTCATGTCCCAATTTGCCCTTCACACCAAGGGTACCTCAGGTTCGTGGTACAAAACTGTCATTATCAGTTTCAGACGCTGCCGTTTGGATTGTCCACGGCACCCAGGGTCTTTACCAAGGTAATGGCCGAAATGATGATCCTTCTTCGAAGAGAAGGCGTATTAATTATCCCTTACTTGGACGATCTCCTGATAAGGGCAAGATCCAGAGAACAGCTGGAGGTCGGAGTAGCACTAACTCAAGTAGTGCTCCAACAGCACGGGTGGATTCTGAATTTTCCAAAATCCCAACTGATCCCGACGACACGTCTGCTGTTCCTAGGGATGATTCTGGACACTGTTCAGAAAAAGGTATTTCTTCCGGAGGAGAAAGCCAGGGAGTTATCCGAACTCGTCAGGAACCTCCTAAAACCAGGGACAGTGTCTGTGCATCAATGCACAAGAGTCCTGGGAAAAATGGTGGCTTCTTACGAAGCGATTCCATTCGGCAGATTCCATGCACAAATTTTTCAGTGGGATCTGCTAGACAAATGGTCCGGATCGCATCTGCAGATGCATCAGCGGATAATATTGTCGACAAGGACAAGGGTCTCTCTGCTATGGTGGTTGCAGAGTGCTCATCTGTTAGAGGGCCGCAGATTCGGCATACAGAACTGGGTCCTAGTGACCACGGATGCCAGCCTGAGAGGCTGGGGAGCGGTCACACAAGGAAGAAACTTCCAGGGCGTGTGGTCAAGCCTGGAAACGTCTCTCACATAAATATACTGGAACTAAGAGCAATCTACAATGCTCTAAGCCTGGCAAAACCTCTGCTTCAGGGTCAGCCGGTGTTGATCCAGTCGGACAACATCACGGCAGTCGCCCACGTAAACAGACAGGGCGGCACAAGAAGCAGGAGGGCAATGGCAGAAGCTGCAAGGATTCTTCGCTGGGCGGAAAATCATGT
This sequence comes from Pseudophryne corroboree, assembly GCF_028390025.1. Taxonomy (NCBI): domain Eukaryota; kingdom Metazoa; phylum Chordata; class Amphibia; order Anura; family Myobatrachidae; genus Pseudophryne; species Pseudophryne corroboree. The sequence goes on from NC_086449.1 coordinate 535,060,936, forward strand.
GATAGCACTGTCAGCAGTGTTCATCCCGGGAGTGGACAACTGGGAAGCAGACTTCCTCAGCAGACACGATCTTCACCTGGGAGAGTGGGGACTTCATCCAGAAGTCTTCCACATGATTGTAGTCCATTGGGAAAGACCAATGGTGGACATGATGGCGTCCCGTCTCAACAAAAAACTGGACAGGTATTGCGCCAGGTCAAGAGACCCTCAGGCAATAGCTGTGGACGCTCTGGTAACACCATGGGTGTACCAGTCAGTGTATGTGTTCCCTCCTCTGCCTCTCATACCCAAGGTACTGAGAATTATACGGCAAAGGGGAGTAAGAACGATACTAGTGGCTCCGGACTGGCCAAGAAGGACTTGGTACCCGGAACTTCAGGAGATGCTCACGGAAGATCCATGGCCTCTACCTCTAAGAAGGGATCTGCTTCAGCAGGGACCGTGTCTATTCCAAGACTTACCGCGGCTGCGTTTGACGGCATGGCGGTTGAACGCCGGATCCTAAGGGAAAAAGGCATTCCGGAAGAGGTCATCCCTACCCTGGTCAAAGCCAGGAAGGAGGTGACTGCACAACATTATCACCGCATTTGGAGAAAATATGTTGCATGGTGTGAGGCCAGGAAGGCCCCGACAGAGGAATTTCAACTGGGTCGATTCCTACATTTCCTGCAAACAGGATTATCTATGGGCCTCAAATTAGGGTCCATTAAGGTTCAAATTTCGGCCCTGTCGATTTTCTTCCAGAAAGAATTGGCTTCAGTTCCTGAAGTCCAGACTTTTGTAAAAGGAGTACTACATATACAGCCCCCGGTTGTGCCCCCAGTGGCACCGTGGGATCTCAATGTAGTTTTGGATTTTCTCAAATCCCATTGGTTTGAGCCACTCAAATCGGTAGATTTAAAATATCTTACATGGAAAGTAACCATGCTACTGGCCCTGGCTTCAGCCAGGAGAGTGTCGGAATTGGCGGCTTTATCGTATAAAAGCCCATATCTGATTTTCCATTCGGACAGGGCAGAATTGAGGACGCGTCCTCATTTTCTGCCTAAGGTGGTATCAGCGTTTCACCTGAACCAGCCTATTGTGGTGCCTGCGGCTACTAGCGATTTGGAGGATTCCAAGTTGCTGGACGTTGTCAGAGCATTGAAAATATATATTTCAAGGACGGCTGGAGTCAGAAAATCTGACTCGCTGTTTATACTGTATGCACCCAACAAGCTGGGTGCTCCTGCTTCTAAGCAGACGATTGCTCGTTGGATTTGTAGCACAATTCAACTGGCACATTCTGTGGCAGGCCTGCCACAGCCTAAATCTGTCAATGCCCTCTCCACAAGGAAGGTGGGCTCATCTTGGGCGGCTGCCCGAGGGGTCTCGGCATTACAACTCTGCCGAGCAGCTACGTGGTCAGGGGAGAACACGTTTGTAAAATTCTACAAATTTGATACCCTGGCTAAGGAGGACCTGGAGTTCTCTCATTCGGTGCTGCAGAGTTATCCGCACTCTCCCGCCCGTTTGGGAGCTTTGGTATAATCCCCATGGTCCTGACGGAGTCCCCAGCATCCACTAGGACGTCAGAGAAAATAAGAATTTACTCACCGGTAATTCTATTTCTCGTAGTCCGTAGTGGATGCTGGGCGCCCATCCCAAGTGCGGATTGTCTGCAATACTTGTACATAGTTATTGTTACAAAAAAATCGGGTTGTTTATTGTTGTGAGCCATCTTTTCAGAGGCTCCTACGTTATCATACTGTTAACTGGGTTCAGATCACAAGTTGTACGGTGTGATTGGTGTGGCTGGTATGAGTCTTACCCGGGATTCAAAATCCTTCCTTATTGTGTACGCTCGTCCGGGCACAGTATCCTAACTGAGGCTTGGAGGAGGGTCATAGGGGGAGGAGCCAGTACACACCACCTAGTGGTCAAACTTTTAAATTTTGTGCCCTGTCTCCTGCGGAGCCGCTATTCCCCATGGTCCTGACGGAGTCCCCAGCATCCACTACGGACTACGAGAAATAGAATTACCGGTGAGTAAATTCTTATTTTTAGTCAGTATTACTATGTGCTAGTGTACTGGTAATTAATATTATATAGCACCTACAAAACTGAAAATAAATATATAAAAAATACTGTAAAAAAGTGAAGTGCATAACTTACAGAATAACAATGAGGGGACATAAAGATGTGGATGAATATACAGATGGGTCCACCGTTATCTTGACTAGTTTTCTGTGCCTAGTCACAACATGACTTATTAGCATAAACCAAAGGTGGAGGTGGACAAAGTGGATCAACTTCATCACCTCTAAATATGTGTATCTCCCTAATATTTTAAGGTACATAAATAATAAAAAAAATAATAATACCTAAATTTGAAGTAAAATGTACAAAGGAACTTACAAAAAGAAGTGGGCTAAAAAAATATAATAGAATGCCGTACTTAAAAGTGAACTACATACAGAAGTCCTAGGGCTGACCACTGCCAGCCAGAGATCTATAGAAACATTATTTGTATTAGGACTAAAAAGTCATAGAACATTTTAAATATAAATTTATCTGGCTATGTTGTTCAGTGCTCCCATATTTACTAAAAAATCTAAAATATAAAGAATGATGACATGTTTCACCTAATAGCCAATAGATGAAACATAAAAGAATAATATACAATAACAAATAATAATAAAAACTAAATGAGCACTTTGCAAAATTCCCTCCGGATTTCCTTACATTCAGAAATTGGTAGATGATTCCCAAACATTAAAATTTTGGGATATACTGTAGTGACATATTAATGAATATATTAATGAAAAAAAATAAAGCAATAGTAATAACTATTGACTAACATATTATTGAATAGAACAAAAACATCAAGTTACCCATATTTAACGTGCATAGATATAAATAGGGAAGATGAATGGCCTAAAATAAGGTACAGAAAAGAAGAAAAAGGCAGACATGTGGCTATATGAAAGAGGCTCTATCTATACCCTCATTCAGACCGCAGGGGGTCAGAGAATTTAAACTATAAATCCAGAAGCTCTCTTTTCTAGCCAAGGCTAAATCCCTACTACCTCCCCTAGGAGGCTCTGTAACTAGTTCCAAGATGGTAAATCTGAATGAGGAACGGTGTACTTCTGATTTACGTTTCTCGAAGAAGTGTCTTCTTAGGCTATGAGTCCCTACCTTATTTCTAATATTGCGCATATGCTCCTGAATGCGGATCTTAATCTGTCTCTTGGTATTTCTGACATAAATAAGGCCGCACCCACAGGTAATTTTATAAATAATGTAATCGGAATTACAGGTTACAGGTTGGGTTAGTGTATACACTTTCCCGGTGTCCAGTTTTCAGCTGAATTTTGATCTATTTAAGAAATTGCAACATATAAATCTGTTGCATGGTAGGCACCCTGGTTTTTTGGTCATCAGAAAATTTTGAGGTTTAGTTTCCGAAGACTTATCGAGTTGTAGTCTACTAGGAGCAAGCTGGTTTCTGAGATTAGATGATTTACAAAATACCAGGTTTGAACTGGGTGGAAGATGTTTGCCCAAAATGGGATCTTTCATGAGGATCACCCAATGTCGATCCAGAATTTTGCATATAAGGTGATTCTCTCCATTAAACTGCATGAAGAAAGGTCTGGAGTGCCAATCCTTCTTAGCTTTAGGTTTCGATACAAGAAGATCTTCTCTATTCCTAGACGCTGCTCGGGATCTGGCATCATTAACCAATTTACGTTCATATCCTTTATCTATAAACCGATCATAAAGTAACTGAGATTGTACCCAGTAATCATTCACATCACTGCAGTTTCTTCTTACTCGAAGAAATTGTAAGAAAGGAACCCCCCTTTTCCAGACAGGATGGTGACAGCTGGAAAAGGGGATGAAACTATTTGCATAATCAGTTTTAAAATGAGTTTTGGTCTGAATAGTTTGGCACGGGATTCCACTCAATTCCAAATCTAGGTATTTAATCTTCATATTGATATAGAAAATTAATTCTGCAATTACCTCTGGTTCCCCCTGCCAAACGATAATGATGTTGTCAATATATCTTTGGTAAATGATGATATTCTTCTCATACTTAGAGCCATAAATGTAGTCCTCTTCCCAAACATTCATAAAAAGGTTGGCATAAGAAGGGGCAAATTTAGTCCCCATAGCCGTACCCTGAGTTTGTAGGAAGAACTCGTTTTTATATTTCAAGAAGTTGTGTTCAAGTATGAATTGAATACAATTGAGAACAAACAATGTTTCAGTCTGTTTGGACTCAGGACAAGTTTCTAGGGTGATCTTGATGGCTTCTAATCCTTTGGAATGAGGGATTGAAGAATATAATGATTGTACATTGATGGTGATCCATACCATTTCTATAGACCAGACAAAGGGCCTAATTCAGACCTGATTGCTCGATAGCAGTTTTTTGCAGCGCTGCGATCAGATAGTCGCTGCCTATAGGGGAGTGTATTTTAGCTGTGCAAGTGTGCGATTGCATGTGCAGCTAAGCGGTACAAAAAGATCTTTAGCAGTTTCTGAGTAGCCCAGGACTTACTCAGCCGATGCGATCACTTCAGCCTGTCCAGGACCGGAAATTATGTCAGACACCCGCCATGCAAATGCTTGGACAAGCCTGCGTTTTTCCTACCACTCCCTGAAAATGGTTATTTGCAACCCACAAATGCCCTCTTCCTGTCAATCTCCTTGCGATCGGCTGTGCCAGTGGATTCTTCATAAAATCCATCGCACAGCAACGATCCGCTTTGTATCCAAGCAACGTGACTGTGCATTGCGGTGCAGACGCATGCACAGTTCTGACTTGATCGCAGTGCAGCAAAAAAAAGCTAGCGTGCGATCAGGTCTGAATTACCCTCAAAGTCCTTGAGTTTTTGAAGAATGGCTGTTGAATCTTTAAGATATGACTTATTCCTTAGAACATGGGGTTGCAATTTCAGATCTACAAACTGCAACAAATTTGAAGTAAGGGAGTTAATCCCTGCGATAATGGGTCTTCCAGGAGGATGGTCCTTATCTTTGTGGACCTTAGGGATATGATAAAAAATGGATGTGACGGGATTTTACTGCTAGTTATACTCATCTAGGCAGATGGAACCTTCCCTTAATCCTCTGTTCAGAAGAACATTCAAATGTTCTTGAAACATGATGGTAGGGTTTTTCTTCAATTTTTTATAAGTATTCTCATCTAGGAGTATCTTTTCAGATTCTTACATAAAGGCAGATAAGACCTGGATAACAATAGCACCCCCCTTATCTGCCTGTTTTATAATGGTATTTTTATTTATTTGAAGGCTCTTAATGGCGTGTTTCTCTTGTGGATAAAGGTTACTGGAATGTCTCATGTCACACATTTTAATTTTCCTGAAGTCGTCCTTCACAGAATCGTAAAAGATATCGATGTAACTTCCTCTGGACTCAACTGGATAGAATTGCGAGGTTAATGCCATCAAAGGAATACATTTCTCTGGTTGAGAGGTACCGGATATTGGGTTTTTAAAAAAGTGTCTTTGCATGGTCACTGAGCGTATATACTTATTCAGATCTACAAATAAATGGAATTTGTTGAGATGATGCTCTAGGGCAAATTTAAGACCCTTACTCAGAACTGAGAGTTCAGCTGCAGAAAGCTCCTTCTTAGAGTTATTAATGACCCCTGTCTGGTGTTCTCTTTTGCTTGAAAACCTCTCTTTTTCTTTGGTGACCTTTCCTCCCACTCTTGTTCCTCGTTTCCTCCATAACCTCTTTTGGTGCCCTGAGGAGAATCTAACTTTGTAAATAACTCCTCCTTCCACTGGCTTTCGGAGACAGGCATATCCTCTTGTGCATGTGTAGGTGTGAGCCCAACCATTGGTCCAATAGGTGCAGCTTAAAAGGTCAAGCATGAAACCTACCGTACTGCAGAGCCTCGTAGGTGGCAACCATCTTCCCCAGAAGGGGTATGCATTGATGAACTGATACCCGGGTAGGCTTTAGGACATCCCGGACCATTGCTTGAATCACCAACGCTTTCTCCACCGGGAGAAATACACTCTGCACTTCCGTGTCGAGGATCATTCCCAGGAAAGACAGCCGCCTTGTCGGCTCCAGATGAGACTTTGGAAGGTTTAGGATCCAACCGTGCCTCCTGAGCAGCTGTGTTATGAGCGCGATGGACCGCAACAACCTCTCCCTGGACGAATCCTTGATCTGGAGATCGTCCAGATATGGAATTATGTTCACCCCCTGTTTGCCGAGGAGAACCATCATCTCCGCCATCACCTTGGTGAGGATCCTCGGTGCTGTGGAGAGGCCAAACGGCAGCGCCTGGAACTGATAGTGATCGTCCATCAGCGCAAACTTGAGATATGCTTGATGCGGCATCCAAATGGGAATGTGGAGGTAAGCATCCTTGATGTCCAGAAACACCAGGAATTCCCCCTACGACAGTCCCGAGATGACAGCTCTCAGAGATTCCATCTTGAATTTGAACTCCCTGAGATAAGGGTTCAAAGATTTTAAGTTTAGAATAGGCCGTACCGAACCATCCGGTTTTGGTACCACAAAAAGGTTTGAATAATAACCCTTGTCCACTGGGACCGGAACAATGACCTCTGACACCACCAATTTTCTGATGGCCTCCAGAAGAATTGTCCTGTCTGCCAGCAGGGCTGGCAAGCCTGACTTGAAGAAACAAGGGGTCTTAAAACTCCAGTCTGTACCCTCTGGACACTATATCCAGGACCCAGGGGTCCAGGCCCGACGACACCCAGACGTGGCTGAACTGCCGGAGTCTTGCCCCCACCCGACCTTCCTCCAGGCCGTCAAGCGGAGGACTTAGGGGTATCAAAAGCGGGCTTCTGGGTCTGGGAACCTGCGGGTGCAGGCTTCTTTCCTTTGGCACGACCACCTCTGAAGAAAGTGTTCAAAGGCTTATTCTTTCTAGGCCTCGCGGGCCGAAAGGACTGTGACATGGTAGATGAAAAAGGCTTCTTCGTAGCTGGTGCAGCTGAGGGGAGAAAAGGCGACTTACCCACGGTAGCCGTGGCAATCCATGCATCCAGCGCCTCCCCAAAGAGAGCCTGACCTTTGTATGGGAGACCCTCCACACACTTCCTGGATTCCGCGTCCGCAGACCAGTTGCGCAGCCATAGACCCCTGCGAGCCGAGACGGACATGGAGGAGATCCCCGCAGCCATGGAACCCAGGTCCTTCATGGAATCCACCAGGATCCCTGCAGAATCCTGAATATTACTTAAAAATAAATCAACGTCACCTTTGTCCAGCGTAGTCGATTCCTCCTGCAGAGTGACTGACCACCTGGCAATAGCTTTAGCAATCCAAGCACAGGCTATAGTAGGCCGCAATATATCCCCTGAAGCCGTGTAAATGGATTTCAGCGTAGCATCCACTGTGCGATCTGCCGGGTCCTTTAACGCTGTAGATCCCAGGACCGGTTATACCACCTGTTTGGACAGCCTGGAGACAGAGGCGTTGACTATCGGTGGGGACTCCCATCTCTTCCTATCTTCCTCTGGGAAGGGAAAAGCCACCAAGACTCTCTTGGGAATCTGGAATTTCTTTTCCGGAGTTTCCCCATGCCTTTTCAAAGATAGAATTTAATTCTTTGGATGCCGGGAAGGTGAGGGGGGCTTCTTATTATCTTTAAAGAAGGCCTCCTCCACCTGTTCCGGAGCTGTGTCCGAAATGTGTAAAACATCCCTAACAGCCTCAATCATCAACTGCACCCCCTTGGCAAGTGATGCTGTCCCCCTCAACACATCCCCATCACTGTCTGCAGCGTCAGAGTCGGTGTCCGTGTCATCCTGCAAAATTGCAAGTGCACGTTTGTGAGAATGTACCGCAGGGGACCCAGAGAAGGCAGTATCAGACCATACCACCATAGAGGACTGGAGGACCTGAGTGGCATGCTCAGTCCTAGCAACTCTACCAGAAATCTGAGAAGTAGTCCCCCTCAGAGAGACTAACCATTCTGGCTCTCTAGCTGGGATCTGTGCTAAAACAGTGCAATCCTGATTACATGGAATGGAGTCTTCCCGGGAAGACAAATCCTCTGCAGCATATGAAACAGTGTCCCTAGACATGTTGTCACATACACCCAAACACCCCCCAAACACACAGTGTACTGGGCAGACAGAGTTTCCCCCCAAGAATGGCAAAGAGACACAGAGATTGGAGCCAACCCACACACAGCACTGTTAGAGTATAGGGAGACCCTAAAACCCGCGCTGACTGTGTCTCTTAATAGGTGACACAGCCTTAACACAGTCTCCACCCCCCCTTCTACAACCCCCTGGTACCGTACAGATAGCTGGAGTCGTTCAGGAGAGACCTGGCATCCACTGGCAGTAAGCTGCAGGCTAAAAAATTGTGCTGAACGCTGCTGGGTCCACTCTGAGGAGAAGCTCCGCCCACTCAATGGCGCTGTCTTCCCGCTCAATGAAGATTATACTGGCCGGAGGAATTTATGCTGGCCTGGATCCACAGACCCCGACAGGCTGTTTGTGGTCAGTGTAGGGTCCAGAGCTGGCCCAGGGCGCTATCCCCCCAGCACCGCACCGCAGTACCGCTGAACCTTCCAGGAGCGCGGTAAAGACCGCGCTCCTGCCCTCTAGCCGCCTTCTTCACAATGTCCCCCCGCTTGCAAGGGGGGACAGTGACTCACTTGCCACACTTCAGCTCCCTGAGGGGGTGGCGGCTGGCTGCCGGGGCGAGCGTTCTCCTGCGGCGGGGCGCGATCAGACCCCTCTGGAGCTCAACGTCCAGTCAGCGGGGGCAGTGGCTCAAGACCCCGCAGGGCGGACACTGCTCCCCCCCCCTCAGTCCCACGCTGCAGGGAGGCTGTCGCCAGCAGCCTCCCTGTAAAAAAATAAACTCTGAAAGAAAGAAAATAAACTTTTCCTAAGAGAACTCTGTAGAGCTCCCCTAGCTGTGACCGGCTACTCCGGGCACATTTTCTAAACTGAGTCTGGTAGGACGGGCATAGAGGGAGCAGCCAGCCCACACTATTAAACTCTTAAAGTGCCAATGGCTCCTGGTGGACCCATCTATACCCCATGGTACTAATATGGACCCCAGCATCCTCTAGGACGTAAGAGAAATATATAATGCATTATATATGCCAAATACTGTCAAATTACCTTGCACATTTGAAGTTATTTGACATGAATAGATGTCTTATTATCAGCTGACAGACTCTAGACAATGCTAGTAAATTGTGAGTCATATTTATTTCAAAATTAAATTTACCAAATAAATAACACCAGCATGCAAAGTAGAAATTGTACACGTGTAAGCATTTACAACACATATATTACAATACCTATATTTGTTGTATTTGCATTTTCTGGAACACTATTTGTTCCATTTTTTTCTGCTTTCTGCAAAGTAAATGCTTTTGGCAAGCCACCGGTCATCTAAAAAAAGCAATAATTAATAATGCATGTGCTTATCAAACATGTTTCTGCACTCTGTTTTTACTAGTGTTTTTAAATAAAGAAAAAAAACTTCCCGTGGTTACATGATCTACAGTAATAGATGCAAGAAAGGAGCATCTCTATTTTGACATATTTTTTGTATGATCAGTGTGTTAATAAAGGAACAATAACATTTTGGCTGGGCTTGTGTTTCTTCCATTACATCAGTGGGATGCTCAATAGGATTTAAACATTCTACTTACAGACACCGCTTTATTGTACTCAAATGAGCACAGATTTTCCACAGGATCAACTGGTATTTCCAGTCCTGCAATGAATAAACATTCCGCACAGATAAATTGTTATATGTGTTCATCTCACTGTAAGATTTCTGTTGCAAGCAAAATGTCACATTTTAGGAAGCTGTAAAACTGTAAAGTGTAAAAAGCTTAACTGACATTATTGCATAGTCGCCTACCCTCCCTCATTCTGCAGGAGACTCCCTGAAATAGCAGCAATCTCCCTCTCTCCCTGAAAAGTCCAGCAATCTTCCTGATTGCACCTTACCCCTATTATGCAGCTATTACATTCATGGGGGGAAAATAAATCAGAGATACATACATTCAAATGGGATCATTAGTGCCATTTCCCTGCATTGGTTATGAAGCACAATGATCCCTATGGCCACTTACAGTATATGGAACCTCTTGTAAAACACAGTACACGAACAAATCCTGCAAAATATCACTGTCTTTTCTTCAACAAATAGATCTTACTAACTTTGGGGCTCATTTACATGTGGATGCAAGTAATTTTTATGACACGCCTCTCAGATGTAGCAGTACGCGTCCGCGCTGATAGGTGTTACTTTCACAATCTCCCTGAAATGCTTTTTCAAAAGTAGGCAAGTATGCATTATTGTCACAGTCACTAAACCTATATTTTGATTGGTGACAAAAAATTTTTTTAATAATATTTCAAATATTTAAAGTTCTGTCAAGTTGTGGGAACTTTTAAACATACCTAACAGAGGAATGCAGCTATAATGTCGACACCACAATGTCAACAGTTTTGATGTTGACATTACTGAAATGTCAACATTGAACACGCCGGCACTATAATGCCGGCCATTCTGCATGGACCAGCAGGGGAGGGTAAGGGTTAGGCTGCGGGAGGGTACGTTAGAGTTAGGCACTACTTGGAGGGTTAGAATTAGTAATACTCACCCAAAGTCATGCAGGATCTGCCAGAAGTCATCAGTACATCCCCGCCATACCCAGAAGACACCGTTGGAGCCACCGGACCCACAATACCAGATACTGTAAGTCACCACTAGACCATCATAAAGAGGGTGTGACCTTGTGGGAAGGGGCATGACCCCTCTGAAATCACTATGGGGGTGTGGCATCATGGGAAGTCCCAAGTTTACATCATTCTGGGGGGGTGCCCGACATTCATGCAGACCCACTGACAGAGCTGGATGAAGGGGGGAAGGGGGGGAAGTACCCTGGACCCCACAGTTTTAGGGGGCTCCCCGGCTGGAGCAGCTCTGAAGCTCTCCACGTCCTGCCAGCAACAGCAGCATTGTGCTCCAGTCAGCACACGGTGCTGTGTGCTGGCTGGGATGTGGTAGTGCAGGGAGGCTGCTGCTTAGCAGCAGCAGCAGCAGCAGTCTCTTCTGCCTGTGCTGGGGTGTAGGGGGAGCAAAATCACACTGGTCGAGGGACCAAAACCAGCAAAAAAAAAATCTGATCTCCATAATTTGCATATGGGGGCGTGGCCATAACAGCTGTGATTAGGCTATGCCCCCAAACCAGCAGCCAGCACAGCAATCTGGTAGGGTCCCCCTGTCTCAAGTGCCCTGGTCCCCCTGAAGGCATGATTCAGCCCTGCCCACCGATGTACTCTAGCTGTAGTGAGTTCCTCCAGGGTCCTTATGTGTATGTGTGTGTGTCTTGAGAAAGGTTGATGGGGGGCCCTGGAGAAAAACATGTACCGGGCCCCCAAATTTCTGTTGCCAGCCTTGAGCCAGGTACAGCACACAGTAGTGTGTGGTTGCAGGGGAGTAGATATGTGGGTGCATACTACATAGATCAATGGTTTTAAACTGAAAATGACAACAAGCTTCATAAAGTTAGAATCACCAGGCATCCTGAGAAAAAGCTCCATGTGTTAGGTGTCTGACTGCAATGTAGGAGGCTATGAAGTGCCAGGTATGACATGCTGAGAAGTGTGTGTTTTAAATACAGAGGGATAGACTTTCAAAACCCAAGGTGGTGAGCTCTAATAGTATGGGTATATATTAAAATAATAATAAAAAAAATGTTTCATTCAGTACATTTTTTTTTTTTATATTTACATTTTTTTTTACATTTTCTCTATGGTGGAAATGTTTGGAGTGGGGCTTACCGAACCAGAAATTTGCCTAGGGCCACAACTCCCTCTTCCCGGTCAGTGGACCGTACCTCCCAACTGTACCAGAATCAGACTAAGGGGAGTTTTATCAACCTTTCCAGAGAGGTCAAGTGGAGGTGTTACTCATAGCAACAGATTGGCTTCTAGCTACCATTTATCTAGTACATTCTATAAAATTATATATACAATCTGATTGGTTGCCTCCACTTGTCCTCTTTAGAAGGTTTGATACATCTTCCCCAAAGTTTCAATATTCAGAATGTGTTTTTTTTCCAAGATACATTTCTTTTTAACAGTGGTACAGTGGAAAGTCACTATACTAGAATAACATGCACTTTTCAGTAGTTTGCCTTTTGAATTGCCTAAAAGGAGGCAATTCTGATAACATAGTCATATGTAAAGGTGGGAACACACGAGACGCTGTGCTCGATGAGCAACATCGCCTAGTGTTTCCACTCCCGAGCCGGGCAGCCCGACAGCGGGTATACACATTGAGCGATATCGCACAGTGACGTCATGACGCGGCCGGCCCGAGCATTCAGCTTTGGATAATGAGTCAAAATTGAGCTGCATGCAAGGCCAAGACCGAGAGAAAGAGGGTTGTTAATGGGCTGCGCATCACTCGTCGTTCGCTGCTTACACATTGGGCGATATAGTAAACTATATCTATGAGAAGGGGGAAAATGAGCGATATAGTGTGTACCCACCTTAAGAGTAGACAGTTGTTTGTTTTGTTCATTTTCAATTGCCAGCTCCTAACCCTCCTTAGCACTTACAGAGCAGACTGCATAGGTACCATACATAGCATATCTACTATTAATGCAGAGGGAAGAAGTTGACATGATCTGTCCAGGCAGGTGCATTAAAAACCTACATATGCCACAAATGATTACATGCAAGTTACAAACTGTGGAAATACGTAACATTGCTAGATTGACCTAATGGAAACACTGGGGAAAGTTTAAAATGATATCTGACTACAGTATTTCTTGCTATTGTTGTAGAAGGTGAGGACAGATCAACAGGATGCACTCAGCAGCAGGAGATGATCTAATGGAAGGCTGTGACTTGAAGAGCTATAGAAAAAATATACATACTATATCTATAGGTACTCAAACGGGATGCGTTTGACATCCTCGCGGTCGGGATGCCGGCTGTCACGTGACTGGCACCAGAATCCCAACACCCTAGGGACCCTTCTGTGCAAATGAATAGTAGACCAAGGGGGTGTGTCAGGTGTACTTGCACCACACGTCAGTACCACATTAGTGGGAATACATTTCAGCATCCGCTAACGGGACGCACTATGTTTATTAATTTCACTCTCACATGTAATTCTCAATACGTGGTGTACCAACTTTTATGCCCCTGTGGGCTGTTATACATAGGAAAACTGAACGGATGTTCAAAGAACGTATGGCAGCCCACAGGACGGCTATTAAACTAGCCATTAATAAGGGTACCAGTGACCAGCCGGTGGCTAGACACTTCTGCCAGGTACGGCATCCACTGGTGTCATTGCTGGCCGCATGATCAACCATGTGCCTGTCAAAATGAGAGGTGGTGATCGTGGGCATAAACTGCTACAATTAGAAACCAGGTGGATTCATCGATTAGGAACACTGCAGCCAAAGGGTCCTAACGAGCAGTTAGGTTTGAACAGCTTTATTTAACCTGGGCATACAGTGTACTGCTTTATTATATCTAGGGTATGTACCTCTTGTTTTACGATGGTTATTTGTTATAATACCTACCTTTAGGGTAATGATCTATATTGTATATGTTTATCAGCATTTTAGATTCAGATTTTTTTTTTCTAAATATTTGTATCCTTTCGACTATGTATTGCAGCATCTATGTGTATGTTGCCTTGGTGATGAATACAGGTGGATGACGCCATTTACACTGACGTCATGGCTATGAGCCGACTTCAGGAAGCGCTGGTGAATAGGGGTAGATGCTTGTTATATAGATAAGTGTGTTGTATTGTTTTTTTGTGACCTGATGAAAATGGCAGATTAAATGGCATTGAAACGTTGTCCTACTTATGACTGTTTACCGCCTCAGATTCACTCATCACTTGGAGTGCCACACACCACCCGCTGTATCTGTTACTACCTTCGTGTAGGCACCCAGCGCAGTATGTATTGATGTGGAGAGCCGGACCTTTGGATGTATATATTTGAGTTGCTGCACGTTCTTAGTGAGCATTCTCTGTCAAGGCTTCTCATTCGTGACTGTGCTTCTTCAAGTGTCACTCTGTTTGCTGCCTCTGTGGTTTATGGATGAGATTCTGCAGCGGATGTATTTTCTTTTCTTTTAAATCAGCACGTTTTGCACTTTTGGCACTATTTTGGCACTTTGCATATTATCGGACCTGCACAGTCACTTTATCCATTGGATTAGTGCAATATTGTGATACCTTTAAGCAAGCCATTATTGCATTATGGCAGAGGAACCTGGGGCACCTGATAATTGTGGAGCACTTTTTATTACCTATCCCATTGGTGAATTACACAGTTATTCGGGGCCTGAGGCCATCTTATACACTGAAAAATTATGTGAACAACAGGAATCGGTGTCACCAGAGGATTTATATCATGAACTATTAAAGCTTAAATGCAAAGAGATTGTCTATTTTTATCACTGCCTATCATTATCAGATTACTATAGATCCAAGTAAAGTCCCCGTGGGCTGCGAGTTTGTAACTCCCCCACTATAGGACGCAATAAGGGGCGGATTGGGAAATAAAAGTGGCCCTGGAATTTTTTTTTAGAAGTGGCCTTATGTGGGCGGCACCAAATCAACTGTAGGTGGAGCCAATACCAAAGTAGGCAGGGTTACTACTTCAAAATGTAATGTAGGTGAAGTTACACCAACAAAAAGCAGAGTATGTCATAGTAGCTGAACCTAACACATTAAAAAGTTTAGATAGTATTGTGTTGTAGCAGAAGCAGTTAAGAAATTATAACTGGGGTGACATTTCATCCTCTGCACTCTCACTTAATACATTTTAAAGCAAGCATAGCTACTTCATGCTATGCTCTATTACAGTTTTTCTCAACCTCAGTCCTCAGGACCCCAAACAGCGCACGTTATCTAGGGCACCCAACATGCACATTTCAAAAGATGCACAGGTGGAAATAATTATTTCACTTGTGACTGTGAGGAGACCTGGAAAACATGTACTGTTTGTGGTCCTGTGGACCGAGTTTGAGAACCTGTGCCCTAGGGTGCCATGATACAAAGAAAGTTTGGGAACCACTGTGTTAAGTCATGTAAAGCCTGCCATAGGCGTTCATATATAGAGATAGATAGATAGATAGATAGATAGATAGATAGATAGATAGATAGATAGATAGATAGATAGATAGATAGAATGTGATTGGGAGAGAACTGACAGTCCTGATGTATAGATGGCTATATCAGCCGGGATGATTATTAGGTAACCTTTGCTGGTGTCTTCTCTGCGGTGTTAGGCTCCCCTCTCCCACATTTCTGGTACGGTGTGCAGTGGTGATGGTACAGCTCCTGCTGCATTTGCTCTGCCCGACTCTGCTGCATGCTTCCTGGTTGCTGGAACGCACTGTGGAGCACACAGCGGCTACTTCCAGTGTTCGGGGTTTACGAAGTCTTTACTTGCTTTTAATAAGTTCATGTACATAATTTGAGGACCATTATTCGGCACTGCATTATTAAAACATAATTAGGCGCTGCAGTCCTGGTTTTTGTGCTCTTTATTCCCGGGTCCCTTGTGAACTTCGGGGCCCAGTATAGGTGTCCCTTTCATCCCCCATGTTGCTGGGCCTGAAAATAGATCATCCTCTCCATTTAGAACTAAATAACTCCCCTCAGACAGATCATCTCCCTTAGCATAGAATATTCCCCCTAGACAGATCATCTCTCACCAGCACAGAATAACCCCTCCCCCCGCAGAACCCCATGTCCCCCTATCAGCCGCCTGTCAGTCTTTACAAAAAAAATGTCCTGCAATCTGCAAGACATTTTTTTTTTAAAGGAATGACTGCAGCAGGTATCGACGACAGTGACATCACATTCACTCAGTGTCTGCTTCTCCCGTCCTGCCCCGATATCCCCCACCCTGTCACCACTCCCAGTGCCAAATTAAAGTCCATAAGGGCCTGTAGCTGAGATTTAGGAAGGACCTATTATGTGCCATCGCAGGTTGTGTGATCAGTGCCTCAGAGATGTTATTCCGGGTGGGAAGAGTGGGTGTGGTGGCATACTATATCACTGCACTCCCTCCCCACACTACATCACTGAGCTACCTCCCAAACTGCATTACTGCGCTTACCTTCCCACACCACCGTACTGTGCTACCTTCCCGCAACGCATTACTGTACTAACCTCCCACACCATGTTACTGTGCTACCTTCCCGCACCAAATTACTGCACTTCCATCACACACCACTGTTCTATGCCACCTTCCCATACCACATCACTGCGCTACCTTCCCGCACCACTGTACTGCACTACTTTCCAACACCACCGAACTGCATTAACATCCCACACCACCGTAGTACGCTACCTTCCAGCACCACCAAACTGTGCTACCTTCCAATACCACCATACTGCATTACCATCCCACACCACCGTTCAACACCACCTTCCTATACCACATTACCGCGCTACCTTCTTATACAACGATACTGTGCTACCTTCCTACACCACCGAACTGCGCTACCTTCCCGTACCATGTTACTGCGCTACCTTCCAGCACCATGTTACTGCGCTACCTTCCAACACCACCATACTACATTACCATCCCACACCACCGTTCTACGCCACCTTGCCATACCACATTACTATAAAATGATTTATTATATTAATAACATTTGATTTAACACATTAAAAATCAATAATCCAACTGATAGAGAAATTAATATAAGCCAAAGTTTGGATGCAAATCACCTTGATGTTGTAGATATATAAGCTGGAGGTTATGACTTTTGATATTAGTGAGGAAACAAGTCCCATATCATCTCCATATAAAAGTCCACAATCAGGTAAGCGGCTGTTCAATAAGTGTCTGATGTTAGATGCCGTAATAGAGATCTCAGTGCGGCAATGGAGAATACTGCTGTATAAATAATTGTATACCTCTCCGAGGGCTGGTCCTGACCGAGCGTCCTCGGTCGTATGTTCCTGCAGTGCCCAATACTTAGCCTGTATTTGGTCATTGTCACATATCTTTTCATTGTTGTAAACAATCACATTGTCATTGTGATTTGGAAACTCACTATTGAAATACGAGTTGAATAAACAAGCTACTTGATAGGTTAAAACTCAACAAAGCCAATTTTTATAACCGATAACACGAGGTGGTAAAAATTCCCAGGTAGATGACCACCTTCCCTATGATTTTAAGAGCACTTGTATAATTTACAAGCCACTGCAACAACTCCTAACTGGGAACTTTTATCATAAGCTGCAACTATATAAAATGACAGACTGTAAAAGTAAATGAAGTGACACTGTGTACATATCTATAGCAGATTGTTCATACTCAGAGAACATAGCACTGTAATGGAATAGTATTCACTGTAATCGTGAAGCCTTAAAGAAAGCACAGCAGGAGGTTCAAGTTTTCACTAATCCTCTGAAGCACTTGACTTTTACCAGATGAAGGCAGTTGTCGTTCCTTAATGCCATGAGCAATCTGTAAAACATTTTCCATTACTTTGTTAGATATTTATATATGAAATGTGGAATCAATAAGTAAATAACTATGAACTGGTATATACATGGAGGGGATATGACATAATAGTGTATCATTTATTACAAGGGAAATTTTTCATTTTTTTAAGGTCTAGTGTGTTTTGGTCTTAGTAAAGTCACATAACTAGATACTTTATGTAACAGCCAGAGAGGCCGCCCTGCCAGAGTTTAATGTTTCATCTGACTGTGATCCCAGCAAACCAGTAATAGTTTTTATTGGGTGCAATATTACTAATCAGAGCAGTGACACAAGCTAGACTAATCTATTTTGCCATGTCTGATCACATTCTCATTGCACTTTGACGCAAACACAGCGCAGGCAAACATTTGTACATTGGCTTCTATTAAAATTAAGCTAAACTATTAAGTAGTCATTTGGCAGAACAACATTGGAAATGATACACACAATTACCAATTATAATAAAGATAATTATCTAGATACTTAATATATTTTATATTGACTATTAAAACTGGGTTCATTTTCCAACTAAACTTTTTTAATAAAAAAAAAATCTGTACTATAAAATAGCCAAACATACTACTGCATTGTACGCAAAAGTAGAAGATACAGTACTTAAATTGCTTGTGCACAACAGTTGAGATTCGATTGTGTTAAAAAATGAATGAACTGTATTATGAATCAGTAATACAGATGTAGCAGTGTTAATGTATTACTACATTCCTGAGTTACTAAACCAGATTGTGATACTATATGTATCTTTCTAAATCGGCATCACTGTTTTACATGTGCTACCAGTATGAGCGACTTAAATTTTAATGCTCTGTGCAAAAAGTATTACATTCAAAAAAGCAATTCCCTAAATGAATTAGGGGCTGCAACCTGACCTAGTGAGAGCTAATGCTAGGAGACAAAGGGGGTTATTCAGTACAGATTGCAGATTCTGCTAAAAAGCAGAATCTGCAATCCTTTCCATCGCATGCTGGGGGCCTCCCATCAGGGCCATCTTTTCATATAGGTTCAATGGGCAGTTGCCCAAGGTCCCCAGGAGTTTAGGGCCCAATACTAATAGCCGAGGGTCCCCTTTACCCAGGGATACCAGATTTTTAAAAATCGGCCCTGGGGAACCGGAGATATCAGACTTCAAAGCAGTGGTCCCCATCTGAGCCTGTTAATTGCTCTTTCCAGGCAGATATCTCAGGTTCTGTCTGACTTACAGTTTTTCCAAAAGCTGGGACTCTCCCCTTTTGGGGGACACTTGCAGCTTGTCTCTACTATGCTCAGAACCACAGATATCAGCCTTCCAGCAGCTGGTCCCTGCTCCAGCTCCACAGGCCTGGTATGCAGTTTTATATTTTCATCGGTGAATTGCTCTGGCTCCTGAACTGTGATCCCCAAGTCCCCAGTACCTCCAGAAAGGTGGGACTCTATCTATAACTAGGAAGTGGAGATATGTGCAGTCAAGCAAGCTGGCCCCCTCACCAGAAAATGATAAATATTAAGCCCCCTCCACTATCCACCCCTCACCTGCATATTAAACCACCCTGGAAATCATGTACCAGGGCCCCTTTATTCAGCCCAATGCCCCCTTCTACACTTTAGTGTTCTCCCTCCCACCCCATCTTCCACCATCTGTACAGAAAATAAGTTATTAACAGATATTACTGTTACATGTCCTACATGCTGAGCGGAAGTTAGGATACCCCCTACCGCCCACAGGACATCAAAGCACCCCCCACCCCTACCGCTGGAGGATGGCTATGGGCCTCAGTGCATTGCTATGACCAGTGACCTACACTCCTGTTAAGATGGCCCTGCCACCTATCGCAGGGCAAGGCTGCCCAGCATGCAGAGTGGCTGTGACCGCTTAGCGATGCGACCTGAATAACCCCCAAAATGTGGGGCATATATAAAAAAGCAGAATCCAGTACTAAGTTGTGCCAAGCTGGCTGGCCACACTATAACAGGGAGACCAGCAGTGTGGGGTTTCCCTAGTATACTGTGTCATCAGCTCCAGAATGGTTTGCATGGGGCACAATTCTGTGTGAGATTTGGACCTGCAAGAACTGTGCTGACCTTTCTAGGGGTGGTATTCAGTATGCCGGCTGTCGGGATCCCGGCGCTCAGTATACCGGCGCTGGAATCCCGAAACCCGGCATACCGACAACTATTCTCCCTCTTGGGAGTCCACGACCCCCCTGGAGGAAGAATAAATAGCGTGGGACGCGTAGCGCACCACTGTGCCCGCAGCGAGCCTGCAAGGGGCTCATTTGCGCTCACCCCACTGCCGGCAGACAGGATCCCAGCGCCGGTAAGCTGG
The DNA here is from genome assembly GCF_028390025.1 of Pseudophryne corroboree. Lineage (NCBI taxonomy): Eukaryota > Metazoa > Chordata > Amphibia > Anura > Myobatrachidae > Pseudophryne > Pseudophryne corroboree. The sequence goes on from NC_086449.1 coordinate 535,080,798, forward strand.
GCGCCGGGATCCCGATCGCCGGCCACTCATACTACACCCTTTTCTAGGGTAAACTGGTCCCCTGATGAATTGCAATGGGTAATGTGTGGTATTGTGTAAAACAGGGTTTCTCAAACTTGTTCCTCAAGGCACCCTAACAGTCCAGGTTTTAAGGATATCTATACACTCAAACTAACTGATGTATCTATCACTTGTGCTTAAGGACAGAAATATTATTTTATGTATGGAAATATCCATACACTAATAAATAAAATATATATTCATAACTTAAATGCATCTGATGATACCTATGGAAATATATAAATTACACAGTTAAATAATGCTTAATTTCAAATGGTATTAAATATTAACACACAAATCATATGCTTTTTTGGATAAACTTTTAATACATAATTAGGAATATATAATCATCCCACTTAAAACTGAAGTATGGCTCTTGCAATTTTGCACTTAATATTGTGAAAAGCGGATAACTGCCACCTTACCTTGTCAACCCCATGTCCTCTGTAATTTATTTACTGTATATGGAGAAACTTTATTAGTTTCCTCCTACTCACGCTACAGTCATTTGCTTTGTGTTTGAGATCTGAGTTTTTCATCTCCAGGCTCTATATATCAATTTCTGAATTTGAGCAGTAGCGGAGGTGGAACTACCAGCCCGAGACGGATTTAGACCTCATGTGGCCCTAAGCAAGATATCGGTTTGGGGTCCCCTTGCCTCAACTGCATTCAATTTCACACAAACACTGCCCTGTCCCCATAGCTGCACACACACCAAAGTGTTTTTGGACACCATTCCTCTTTTTACCACATTCATTATCCTTTATTTTAAATCACACATTTCTTAGCAGTCATACTCTTCAAAACTGTCAAGATTTGAACCTATTACCAGGTAAATTGTAGGCCTGCAAATTCTACTAATTGTCAGTTCAAAAACATTGCAACTTGGCAGATCTATGAAGTGTGCAGCCACATATCCAATCCCTTGCAGTCACACACTACATAGATCTGCTCAATCACAATGCTGATTATTTCTCTGACAATGACAATTAGCTTCATATAATTAGAATTCCCATGCTTTATATGAAGGCGCAAATAGCTCCATCAGGAAGGTGTCTGCTTCCAGTACAACAGGTAATGTGTTTGAATCCTAGATATGGCACAATTATAAATACTGAGGATGTGACTGAAGATGGCCAGGGAGGAGATAGCGGTGGCAGGAGGAAACTACATTAAAATGATTTAAACAGTTATTGGTGGCAGAGATATGGAGATCAGGAGGCTACATTAAAATTATTAAAAGTTAATTAACAGGTGCTGCCAGCAGCAGAACCCTGGGACCCACCGGGCCCTGAGAAGCCACTTGTGTTGCTCAGTGGTAAATCCACTACTGCTACTGCTGGTGTAATGCATCAGAGAAAGGGCCTGCAGCCAGCTACATCTACTGTACTAATAATGAGTCTAAGTGACTCATTATAGTATACAAGGAGAGTGGCCCTAGACTGCACACCATAACTGTGTCACAAAACTGAGGTATTCAGCACTCCCTTGCCATGCTCTCTCTTACCTGTGCCCCACTCTGAGGTACCGTCCGTCATCCGCTGGTTCACCTGACGTCCTACACTATGTCTCCATCACCAGCGCTCCCAGGCCTGGTGGCCACTGTCAGTCTCCACTGCCCACTCCATGCCATCATGGACTGCGCCATGACAGTTCTAATCAGCTGACTGCACCATCAAGAACCATTTCACAGTCATTTGATTATCACCACCAATCAGCAGCAAGCCAGGGGTATAAATCCTGAATCCCACCACAGGCAAATCACCAGTGCTTTGTTGTCTATCATCCTGCTGTGAGCTTCTGACTCTCCTGCTGGATTCTAGACAAGTGCAGTTTCCATCTCTAGCACTCCCTGGCTTCCTGAGCTAACCTGAATAGCTGCTCAGCTTTATCATCGCAGCACATCCAGATTCACCGGTACAGACAATACCAGTGATCCTGAAGGGCTGCTCAGTTCATCATCGCAGTATTTCCATATTCACCGGTACAGCCAATCCCAGTGATCCTGAAGGGCTGCTCAGTTCACCATTGCAGCATTTCCCAATTCACTGGTACAGCCAATCCCAGCATTCCTGAAGTGCTGCTTCTGCAACTCCATTGCAAAATTTCCCAAATCATTGGTACAGCCTACCCCAACGTTCCTGAAGGGCTGCTCCTGCAACACCATTGCAGCATTTCCCAATTCGCTGGTACAGCCTATTTCAGCGTTCCTGAAAAGCTGCTCCTGCAGCATTTCCAGATTCACTGGTTAATTTCATCCCAGTGATAGTGAACCCTCAGTGTTGTGAACTTTCCAGCTATTCTACTACACTGGTAATCCAATACCGCAGTATTCCAGTTCCCCATACACCTGGTACCACATCTCCAACTATACTAACCTGAAACAGCATCCAGTTGGGTGTTCCTGAATAGTTGAACTTCCACGTCTATGAATGAGTAGATCCTATTTTAAGCCTACCCAATTCCATCCTAATATCTCAAGCCAAAACCCAGCAGCTCAACCAAGTTCGGATTCACAAACAATCGTAGCCGTGACAAACTGCTTGTAATGAGAGGTGATAACTTGCTGAGATTTATAGTACTATGCATGGACAATATGGATGCAGATGCACTATGCAATCATTACTACTCAAAATGTGTGTATGTATATATATATATATATATATATATATATATATATATACATACCTTCCAACATGACCCGCTCCACTAGGTACAAAATGCTCTGTTTCTGGACTTCCCTCTTCATTTATTATTGCCATCACCTGTGAAGAAACAGCTTTCTTATCATTTAACTAGTTCAACACAGGTGATGGAAATCATAAATTAAGAGGGAAGTCCAGAAACAGAGCATTTTGTACCTAGTGGGGCGGGTCATGTTGGAGGGTATGTATATGTTACAATTAAATATCATACAGGTATAAGAGGTTTTAGCATATATTTGGTCAAAGATACAGGCATGCCCACATAGACAAAGAGGGGAGACCTGCAGTACATATAGGGGCCACCCCACCATTATTCCACAAGCCCTAGACCAGTTGGTCAGTGGTTTTGAATGAAGATTTTAAAGCAGCAACAGAAATAAATGCTGGTTTAGCATGTATATTTGTTGCCCTTTTAAATCCATCTTCCAAAGATGGTTTCTTACTCATGATAAAAAAAATGGCAATTGTACAATGGGGTATATTTACTAAGATTCGTATTTGTGTCGATTTGGTGGGAGATTAAATACGAATGACATAGAATGTGTGAATTTGCAACTTTTTTTTAATTTTTTACGCCTCATTTACTATGCTGTCTTATTCTGCATTTTCGTGTTTTCTGATGTCGATGTCATTCGTAATTTCGGCCAGTGTTTTACGGGAGTGATTAGTAAAACACTGCCGAACTTAACACAATGAATCTCGGCCAGATCTGTGAGATCCATGCAGGGCTTCATTGTGTACCTTAAAAAAAAAGTGTTTAAAGTGTTAAAAAACCTGAAAAAAATTGTGTGGGGTCCCCCCTCCTGAGCATAACCAGCCTCGGGCTCTTTGAGCCGGTCCTGGTTGTAAAAATCCGGGTAAAAAATTTACAGGGGTTCCCCCATATTTTAACAACCAGCACCGGGCTCTGCGCCTGGACCTGGTGCAAAAATGACGGGTGACAAAAGACGTAGGGGTCCCTCGTATTTTTAACACCAGCACCGGGCTCCACTAGTCAGAGAGATAATGCCACAGCCGGGGGACACTTTTATATTGGTCCCTGCGGCCCTGGCATTAAATCACCAACTAGTCACCCCTGGCCGGGGTTCCCTTGAGGAGTGGGGACCCCTTAAATCAAGGGGTGTTCCCCCTCCAGCCACCCAAGGACCAGGGGTGAAGCCCGAGGCTGTCCCCCCATCCAAGGGCGGCGGATGGGAGGCTGATAGCCTTTTGTGTAAGAAAAAGAATATTGTTTTTTGTAGCAGAACTACAAGTCCAAGCAAGCCTCCCCCCACAAGCTGGTACTTGGAGAACCACAAGTACCAGCATGCGGGGGGGAAACGGGCCCGCTGGTACCTGTAGTTCTACTACAAAAAAAATACCCAAATAAAAACAAAACACACACACCGTGATAGTAAAATTTTATTAAACATACATGCATACTTACATACATACATACATACTTACCTATGTTGACACGAAGCAGTCGGTCCCCTTGTCCAGTAGAATCCAGGGGTACCTGTAAAAAAAATTATACTTACAAAGAATCCAGGGTAGATCGGTCCTCTTCTTATAAATTATAATCCAGGAACTTGGTAAAATAAAAAAACAGCATATCCGAACCACGCACTGAGAGGGGATCCATGTTTACACGGATCCGTGCATGACTATCAGAACACGGTAAAAAAAGCAGGTCTATTTGAAAACTGCTTTTTTTTTTACGATTTGTATTTTTTCACGGCAGTGTTTGGCTATTGCCGGCAGTGATTGTGAATTCGAATTTTTAGTAAATTACTGAGTTGTATAAAATAACAGGCGTGTTTGACCGATGGTGTATTCATTCGTATTTTTTTTCTTAAACTTAAACAAAAATACGAATGCCCTCATCACTGCCGAGATTTGAGTTTAGTAAATTCACGAGATGACACTTTGATGAAAAAACACCAACTCGGTCAAAATCGGGAGCTTAGTAAATATACCCCAATGTCTGTACACCTGCACAATACATAAATGGTGATATTCAGTTAAATGCGAGGTTCCAAAGTACGGCACAATTTAAATATGGGGAGAAAAACATTCTATTTTAGCCTGCACCCACGTTGTATTAGTGGGCAAAGTTCAGATGTAACCTAGTGGCTATTTGAAACTCCCCCAAAATGTGTATTTCAAATTAGAAAATTAATTAATGAAAGCACGAGAATCTTCACCTGCCTTTCATAAAATAATAATTTGCCCACTACAGCTTTTCTCTCATAGAACTCTGCCCAATAGCTTTTCCTTTACGTGCCCCCTCCCCCAATTGCCATCTAGATTCTCACATGCCAAACCTGCCTCAAAAACCTTTCCTTATATGGCATTCTTGCCACTAGGGTTTCCTTTTCACCTCATCCCTTTAATTCTGGACACATATTAATTACACAGGTTCTATGGCTGGCTGGCTTCAAGACTCCATTTCACCTGGTTTAAATCAGCCACAGAACCTGTGTAATTAATGTGTCCAGAATTTAAAGGGATGAGGTGGCAACCCTACTTGCCATCCATATTTTTCCACCAATGTTATTCCATTACACCAGATTTGTCCTTACTTGCCGCTCCTGCCCTGCAGATTATTTGTCACATGCCTCCCTGGCCCACCAGATTTTTCTTACATGTTCCCTTTGTCCACCAGATTTTTTCTCACGTCACTTGCCCACCAGATTTTTCCTCATAAATCACCCCTGCCTATCAGATTTTTCCTCACAAGCTATCACTGACCACCAGATTTTTCATCACCTGGCACATTGTTTGTCAGATTTTTCCTCATATGCTACTCCTGACCATCAGATTTTTCCTAACTACCATATTTTTCATCACTTGGCACTATTGTTCGTCAGATTTTTCCTCATATGCTACTCCTGACCATCAGATTTTTCCTAACTACCATATTTTTCATCACTTGGCACTATTGTTCGTCAGATTTTTCCTCATATGCTACTCCTGACCATCACATTTTTCCTAACTAGCCCCCCAGGCCCACCAGATTGTTTTCACATGCCCACCTTTCCCATCAGATTTTAACCAGTATACCTCCTGTCGACCAAATGTTTCCTTGCATGGCACTCCTAGCCACCAGATATTTCCTCACATTCCTCCCCTTGCACACCAGATTTTTCCTCACATGCCCCCCTTGTACACCAGATTTTTCCTCACATGCTTCCTGCCCACCAGATTTTTACTCACATAGAAATCTCTCCCAAGCTGTTTCTTCACATACCCCTTTACCCAACTGCTTACCCTTCACATAGAACTCTGCCAACCAGCTTTTTGTTCACATGCCAACCTCTGGCTACCAGTGTGCCCTGCATTGCCCCTTTTACTTAAGATCGAGACAGAGGAGCAGAAGAAAGGACTGCCCTTGCTGCTCTATAGATCAATGTAGATTGCAGCCTCTATTAACTCTTGAAGAACAAGCCTGGTAGTGAGATCTTCCCTTTTACCACAACACATGCATTATCATCACATAGCACTCTATACTAATAGAGTAATCCTTAGGAAACACCATGAAAGCTCTGCTTTTTCTGTCTTCTTGGCAAACAGTCCACAAATGATCTATGACTGAGCTGCATGCAAGTAGCCAATCCACAAACAGTCTTAAAGGTTCGGGGGAAGCAGTTCACAGCATGTGACCTCCCAAGTATAGGTCTGACACTATGCTGGCTGGGTTGGAAGGAGCAAAGAGAGAAGGGAACAGGCAGCATAACATGTCAGACATGTCAGTACAGTAGAGCTTAGCCCAAAGTATATAAAAAGTGTAAAAGCAGCTGATTCGGCTGATTATTTCAGCTTCTGCATCCAGAGATATCCTTTATTTTTGCGGTGAGCTGACTTATTGGCACCACCCTAGGTGTCAGCATCCTAGGAATCTGCCTAGAACAGTCAAATTTCAGCATTGGCCCTGAATACAAATGGGACTGGATGCAGATACTGGAATTAAAAGGTATTTTATTGTCCAGAAAGTAGTGGATGGATCTTCGTCACTGGCATATCTATAGTGAGTGCAAGGTGTGTGTTGTCCAGGGGGGCCCACTCACTGCAGAGCTTTCACCCATTTAATTATACTCACCTCTCCTTTGGCCTGGCGCTGACGGCAGAGCATCAAATATCACTAGGAAAATGGCCACCACAGCTATTTTACAGTGATTTGCACATGCGTAATATAGATGTCCTTGACAGCTGTTCATGTGCAGTAGACTCTGGCACAATGCCAGAGTCTACTACACTGCTGGAGAGGAAGGGGCACAGTCGGAGGCTGCACACATGCACCCTCCTCTCTTAAAGCGTGTCTGATCCTAGTGGCTGATAAACAGACAGAATAGAGAGTCTGGAGAGGCTGAGGAACAGGATACAGTAGAGGTTAGTCACAGGCTTGAGGAATAGCAGGGTGCTGTAGCAGCTGTAGTGCAGGTTGAGAAGCAGGTGAGAGAGGAAGCTGGTACTGTGGCATGCAGATTAGGCAGGAAACTGGATACGGGTTTAAGGTGAAGCAGAGTGCTATGGGGCCTGCAGTGTAGGCAGAAACCCAGAGGCTCAGAAGACAAGATAGTTATGGACAATGAGATCATGATTCCATAAGACAAAATATTCAAATACAAACTGTGGTCACCAACAGGTGTCAGTACAGCAGATATCAGAACATGGGAATCAAAGTTGTTGAACTACTAGATATTATGTAGAGCCGGCTCAATAACACACCATTCAATGTGACCAGGGTGAGAGCTGGAATATGGGTGGATTAGAGAAATACCTACCAAGCATGTCACAGATTTAGGGGACCATTTATCAATGATTGCATTTGCAGTGCAAAATGGGCTTTGTATTAGCGCCTAAATTTTGCCATCTTCTCATCGCCTTCTCCCTTGGTGGTGGTGGTGTGTCTTGAACCCTGTGATTTTATATTGATATTGATTTACATTTTTTATCTTTGATGTAACCATGTGACACAATTTTTGTGGGTCTGTGTACAATAAATACCATTTTCTTAACATACCTCCATGACTCCTTTTGAAAGATACCTTTATGTATATGAATCCCTCCTGATCACTTGAGCTGGGTATGATAGGAATCAAAAGAAACCTTTATGCACACATTATTGCTTTCTTTCCTGTGAGTATGGTATGCCAGCTATCTTCTTTATAAAAGTAGGTGAATGGTTGCATGAACCAGCATCACGTCATCCTAGAACATTCTAAGAGCACGAGGGTGGATATTCGTTAATTGATTCCAGACATACTATTCCATTGGAGTATTTTTGTTTCTCTTTACATGATATATCACATGAGAGGAACTCATTGGAGAATTCAAGGGGACTTTAGAAAGACCATTCCTTTGGGAGATCCCAACCACACAAAAGGGATGTTTCGTTTTGCACTTATATTACATTTCTAGCTCTGCTGGTTGTATTTTCCTGTTTTTTGTGTTTACGTATTCAAAAATGTGGTGAAACATTTTTTGGGTTAATATTATCATAGCTGCTGGTTGCTTCTAAGGATGACTCACTCAAAATTCTGTGTAAGAAATCCCCCATAGAAACCTATGGTTGCTACACATGATGTCATGAATAGAAGGATCCATTCTTCTTAGATGGGGGTGATACGAAATATTTCCAGATATCCCTCAAAAACTGGAGGTTTCGGGGAATATCTGGAAACTATTTCTTGTTCTTGTGGGATTTTGTATTGCAGAGTATTTGTGTAGAAGGTATTGAGCCTAACACTCTTTTGATGCTTGGCATGCATTTTTTTTAAATACTCTATAAATAAGTTGTGAAAAAACTCAGAGATAAGGGAAACCAAATTTAGCATACTACAAGGTTATGAGGTGGATTATACACCACATAATGTAATATACAGAGTTATGTCCACCAAGTCCAGCAACAGTGATGCAACATAAATAGGCAAGAGTCAAGAAAAGACAGGAAAATTTCTCTAGTAAGAGTTTTTTTTACATACTGTTCAATATGAGCAGCAATAATTGATGATCCCTAGTTATGTATGAACATTTTCTCAAAAAACAAATGTGATTTGTTAGCCATAATGTCTTGCAGAATAATAGACAGCCCAAAGGATGGCGGGATAGCTACTAATACAGCTCTCTCACTGTGTCCCATCTGCAGTGCAGCATGGTTTTGCCCAGTTGCTTGCTTTTTTGTTTTACTGGGTAAGTAGCTTACCCACTAACCTCTCTTATTCACCCATCGGCAGGTGTGAGGGATTAAGCAACAATGAAGTAAGTAGGGCTCTTAACTCAGTGACCCTTAGAGATGGACACAGTGTATTGATACCTGCGTAATAAGGACAGTGTGAATCAGATACATGAGGTCCTACTAATATAATAAGTTCTTAAGACCAATTTAGGTCTCATTAATTCAAGCATCGCTTGTACTGGTATGGCAAGATACCATGCAGTACTGCCTGTGTATTCCTTTATTTTTTATCTTTATGTTGAGTTTCTCTTTCACCTTTGGATATATATATATATATATAATAATAAAAGTTACATTTTAATATTATAATACTTACCTTTTCATATTTCTAAACAAACAAGAGTGCGCCCACACAAGAGTCTTCTTTTTTTCTTTAAACTTGTTCCTAGATGTCTAATCTTACTGGTAAGATCTGCGTATCCATCTGCTGTACTGCTTCAGGATGTATGTTCCCTGCCTCCAGTTTTCTACCTCCCCTAGACATTGAAATAATAAAAAATGAATTAGAAATAAAGATGCAGCATTAACATGCAGATCATTTATCTTTGAGACAAGGTTGTAATATTTGTTGTGCTGCATGGATATAAATGTTTATGATGTGGATATTAGATACATTGTGTGTGTGTGTATATATATATATATATATATATATCTTCTGTTACAGAATATGTAACTATTATGTATCTAGGTGGCTTACAACCTACAGTGATCATATACTGTATGCCCAACTGCATCCATTTTCTGCCATCTATCATTTAGCAGTGGAGCTTAGTATGGATTCGTATCTTAAACATTTTTATTTTATTTCTCTTTGGATTATATTGGCTCTGCAAATTTCCCCTATTTTAATTAATTTGTTTGATAGTAACCAGCCTAGTCTGCTGCAGGTTCACACTCTTGCAGGGGAAAACCATTCTTCTTGTCCTCCATCCACCATCCCAGCCCAGGCTATTCATTTTTGAGGTGGTCATACTGTCTTATTTATTTATTATTTATTAGCATATCAATGGCAAATTTTGCACATCTGGTGGTTGTAAAGGATATTGCATGTAGAAAAATGTCACTGAGATTTGGGGGCAAAACACTTCATCGCTGGATCCATGTAAAAATTTAAGGAGATCCAGAGATGCAACATGCAGAGAAGGATTGGCAGGCTCTGTAGAAGCACCTGCTCTGTTGTTCTGAGAGGGAAGTGTGGGCCTCGGGAATCAGGAGGGTGGATTAGAAGTTCATTTTTAACTGTCTTGTTTAAATTGTATTGTTTTTTTTAAATTAAGATAGCATATCACAAATATCAAGTATGCAATTTTTATACAAAGCCTATATATCTCATGAGTTTAAACATTCAATAAAACATTACACGTGCCTAGTATTCATCTAAATTCATGAACTATAGTTACCTTTGTTCATGAAACTAAAATAGATCTTATATACAGTGGCGCAGAGGGGGGGTGGAGTGGGTGCAAATTATCCGGGCTCAGGCTGCTGGAGGGTCTAACTACTGTCTGCTCCTGCTAAATACTGTCTTCACTGTGCCAAGAGTCTTTGCTCTCTAGTAGCCAGCGTCATCTTCCCAAATATCACTGGAAAGATGGTGATGGCCAGGAAGGATGGACCCGCTTCCAGATCAAGAGAGGTAGGAAGTGGGTTCCCTCCCATGCACCCCCCTCAACCCCTTGTGTTAAAACGGCACCCCTTTAATATTTTTATATTGAAGGGCATAGTCACTCACAATTTATTAAGCCACTCCTCCACCCCTTTACCGGGGCCCAGCATGGTTCTCTATGGCCATGCTTATTATAGGTATGAAACTAAACAATAAATATGAGTATAAATGGTGTGAATGTGTGGAATGCATTCATACACTTATATAACTTTCATGCAGTTTAGAATATGAAATATAGCACATTAATATAATTAACATTTCATGCAGAGGCGGAACTACCGCCAGTGCAACCAGTGCGTTGCACTGGGGCCCGCCACTGTCCAGGGGCCCAAAGCATGTAATGAGTCAAACTGACTCATTACATGCCGCTGTGTGCTGCGGGCAACCGCTGCCCGCAGCACACAGCCGCCTGGAGAGAGAGGAGAGGAGCGCAGCGGTACGGGGGAAGGAGGAGGAGGGAGCCGCAGCAGCGCTTTGTTACTGGTTGAGACGCTGCTGCTGCTGTCCCTCTGCTTCACTATAGGCTGTCTTCCGCCGCTGTGAAGCACATCCCAGCATTCACAGCGGCGGAGAACAGCCTATAGTGAAGCAGTGGGACAGCAGCAGCAGCGCCTCCACCAATAACACAGCGCTGCTGCGGCTCCCACCTCCACCTCCCTCCTCCTCCTTCTCTCCTGCCCAGGATCTCTGCCAGAAGCTGCACCGAGAAGCCTGAGCCAGCGGAGAGGGTAAGTATAATTCATTCATTCTTTCTTTCTTTCTTCATGTGCAAAAAGACTGTCTGCCGAAATGTGTAAAAAAGGGGGAATCTGCCTGCCGTGATGTGTAAAAAGGGGACGCTGTCTGCCGCAATATGTAAAAAGGGGGAATATGCCTGACGTAATGTGTAAAAAGGGGGAATCTGCCTGCCGTGATGTGTAAAAAGGGGACGCTGTCTGCCGCAATGTGTAAAAAGGGGGAATCTGCCTGCCGTAATGTGTAAAAAGGGGAACGCTGTCTGCCGTTATGTGTAAAAAGGGCACGCTGTCTGCCGTTATGTGTAAAAAGTGTACGCTGTCTGCCGCTATGTGTAACAAGGGCACGCTGTCTGCCGTTATGTGTAAAAAGGGGATGCTGTCTGCTGTTATGTGTAAAAAGGGGGATGCTGTCTGCCGTAATGTGTAAAAAGGGGAATCTGTCCGCCGTAAGGTGTAAAAGGGTCTCTACCTGGTGTAGTGGTGCTACTGTGCGGCGTAATTTGAATAATGGAGACTACTGTGCACCGTTTTATGAATTGGTATTATTTTGTGGCCACACCCCTTCCCCATGAAGCCACACCCCTATGTATTTTTGCGCGCGCCTATGGTGCGCACTGCCCCTGTTTTGCATGCAGGGGTGGGGCTCCGATGCCGTTTCTTGCACACAGTGCTAAAATGTCTAGTTACAACACTGTTGCTAGGTATCCATTTCTCTGGCCGTGAGCAGGTCCCCCTCACCAGATCCTCTCCAGGGGTGAGGGGGTGGACTTGGATGGGATGGGGGTGGCCCCAAAGCATTTTGTCGCACCTGGTCCCACCGCTCGCTAGTTCCGCCACTGATTCATGGTAATGCTAATACCTTCCTGGAGAGATATCAGTTATCTACAGTATCTGTCACCACAATAGACTGTTTAGACACATGGGAGTGAAGTAATAGGGTGTGAGAATCAGAAAGTGAGAGATTTTGTGAGAGTTCTCCTGTTTTTTTAAAGTGGCAATCATTTACATGACAAAACCAGGTTGATTTTTCCATGTACATGATTGCCACTTTAAGAACTCTCACAAAATCGCTCACTTCCTGATTCACACACCCTTTTACATTCCCCCTATGATGTTGGCTGCTACCTGTCTATTTATGCTACAATTCTTACTCAATTCTTACTTAATAACATGCATCTTTCATAATCCTTCCAAGCATGAGTGTAACTATAGTGAGTGCAGGGGGTGCCATTGCTATGAGGTCCAGTGGCTTAGTAGGCCCACCTCTGGCACTGGCGGAAATACAATGTGGAATATTATTAACTTGGGGCACTATAATATGGCATAATATGAACTTTGGTGGATTGTATGGTATAATGTCAAATACAGCACAATGGGGCATAACATGAACTAGGGCACAACTATCTTTCATAAAATGAACTAGGGCACTACTGTTGGGCATGAAATGAACAACTGCTGTGGAGAGTGGTGTCTCTCTAGAAGGGGGCTGGGGCCGTTTAAAATTTTGCTATGGGGCCCAGTGGTAAACGCAGGATTTCCAAGGGGGGGGGGGGGGTAGCGGGGTTTCCAAATGCATTCCACAATCACCCTGTCACGATCCTGACTGGATTTCTCATGTTCTGTGGCTTACCTCTGCTTATTCTGCAAACAGGCATCTGCTTCACATACAAACTGCAGTCTTGATTACTTGCTGGGTAGCACCTGAGCAGGAATTCCACCGTGTGTGTAACTGCCAAGATCCAGTGTTCAGCAACCAGGATCTCTGTTCATCACACCCAGCTTGCAGTAAAGTCTTTACATGCTGTTCCTGCATAGCCATACTTACCTACATTTTATTTCTCCTCCCGCAGCTTCCGGGAGAGTAGGTAAGTATTTGCATAGCTCTCTTAGCATAATGTCTGCCTCCTAGTGTTTGGGCCTACTAGGCCTCAATCCACATCAGAGCCTTAGCCTTGAGTACTGCTGTGACAAGTCCTGATCACCTGACTGCAGCACAGCCAATTATGTGACTGTCTGAGCTTCCCTACACCACCTGATCTTCCCAGCCAATCCCTGCACATTGGCTCCTATAAGAATGCTGGGTAAGGACTGCCTGATTGCCAGTGCTATGATTGTCATACCCTGTATGGATGGTTGTTGTCAGCTGCTTCCAGGTGACCGTGTTCCAGGAGATTCCATTCTGCCCTGAGACCTGAGTTCCATCCTGCTTGCAGCTCTGCCTGGCTCCATTGGTGTTCTGCCATTGATACTCCTCACCATTGGTGTTCTGCCATCGATACTCCTCACCATTGGTGTTCTGCCATCGATACTCCTCACCGTCGGTGTTCTGCCATCGGTACTCCTCACCGTCGGTGTTCTGCCATCGGTACTCCTCACCGTCGGTATTCTGCCATCGGTACTCCTCACCGTCGGTGTTCCGCCATCGATCTCTAGCTCCATCGGTGTTCCGCCATCGATCTCTAGCTCCATCGGTGTTCCACCATCGATCTCTAGCTCCATCGGTGTTCCGCCATCGATCTCTAGCTCCATCGGTATCCTTTCTCCAGCGGTCAGTAACATTGTGCTTTCCTTTATATTGACTCCATCAGTGGTTTACACTGCAACTGTGTCTTCTATTGTGTGCTCAGTATATCGTGACTTCATCAGTGGTTTACACTGGATTTCATATTACATCTTTCCATCGATGTTACATATGCTTCTACATTTCTTTGTTGCTGTGCCAATGTTACTGCATTATCTGTGATACCGATCATTGAGTCTAATACCATCTGCCGCTATGTGTACCATCTTGCATGCTGAATAAAAGACTTGTTTTATCCTATATTCTTCCCATTCTGGTCATGCCTTCGGGCCTACGCTCAAGTTTACCATAACCTGGTTATGTAGCAAAGCTCCCAGACTCACATTCCAGTCAGCCCCTACGCCTGAGATCTCCACTGGTCAGAGTCGGACCTCAGGCGTGACACACCCTCTCTGCGTAACATTGGAATAAGTGTGGGAGTCTGGGAGAGCAGCAGAAATGTACACTTTTGTCTTTTTATACACTGGATACTGTGGAATACAGTATTAATATTCAACACTATAAATGGCCTAGGGTATAGGCTGTATCAAACATATTTAAATAATATAAATAAGTGGTCAGGAAAAGGTTTTACATACCATAATAGATACTGTACTGTTGACCCTGTCGACCTATTGTCTGTCTAACATATGGGGCCAAATGTAATAGAGTGAGCGTTTAGGAAAGTGAGAGATTTGGTAAGGTTTTTCAGTGGTTTTTTATTTATTTATTTATTTTTTAAGTGGCAATCATTTACACTGCAAAAACAGGATGATCTTGCTGTGTAAATGATTGCCACTTTAAAAAAAAAACTGCAAAACCTTACCAAATCTCTCACTTTTTGAAACTCTCACTCTATTACATTTGGCCCTTGGTGTCTATCTAATGACTGTCTAACTAGACACTATCATCTGGATACCGATCTGATTACTGCTTCTATTTTGTATTTACTGTGATGTTTATTAGTCATTTAAAACTACAATTCTGGATAGTAGTCTTAATGCTGCTGCCTGTTTGCTTCACATAAGTAATAGGAAACAAACTTCTTAAAGTTTTACAACTATTGTACTGCAATGTGATGAAGCTTTATCTAGACAAAAACTTGTCAGTTCTTGTACTGTTCTGTAATAGAATTGTAGGTTGTTGGATTGACTTTTTTTTTTTTTATGTACCCTATTCCTACAGATGGCATTACTTTGTTGTGTTTATTTCCTGGTACAGTAAAAAGATGCATCTAGTAGCAGGTCATAACTTATTAAAAGTGATTGAATTCTGGATTTGCATTAGTGTTGTTGCAATCAGTGGCACCGAGAAGGGGGGGGGGGGGCAGAAGGTACTCTTTACCCGGACCCAGGCCTGTTGGAGGGGCCGGGTCCCGCTACACCCCAACTTCCCCCTATCCCTCCCTACTCCCATTGCAAAGGTACTTTGTGCTGGCAGAGAGAGAGCAAGGACTGGCTGCTGCAGCAGCCTTTCTCCCCAGCACAACATACGGCACAAGCTCTGTATGCTGCGCTAGGGGGGGAGGCAGAAGCAGTCAGTCCCCTCTCAAGTGACTGTTGTGTTAGCTTGTCGGTGGGAATGTTCATGCCTCCCTTAGTCCTGAGCAGGATTCTCTAGGACTCGAACACAGTGATTGATGTTGGGCGTAAGTGTAGTTTTTGTTTTGCGCAAATTGCACTTCCTTGTGCTATGCATGTGCCGATAAAATTCTTACACATCTATGCCTATATAGATAGATTCAGATGTGGGTCAAAAGGTCAACGGTAAAAATGTCGACATTGTCTAGAACTACACAAGTTTTTTTGGATGTCAAATTGTAGGTTTCAGCATATGAAACCCCAATTAGTTTAGTGTCCCCTCGCATGGCATGCTTCGCTCACCATGGTTCGGGCAAGGTGCCTTCCTGTGCTCTGCACAGGTTACCATTCTCAATAGTAGTCCACATGGATGGTAAAGTTGAGGAAAAAATGGCAAAAATTCCCCAAAACTTGTGTCGACCATATGTTGTGTTGACCATTGCCATGTCAACCATTTGAACCTGTCGACATTTTGCCCATGTTGACCATATACATGTCTACCATATGGTGTCGACCAATCATTCACATGTCATAGATTCAGATTAATTGTTGCTCTTACACTAAAAAAGGCAGAAGAGGTTGGCTATGTTCACCAGATGAGTCCCATGCAGGCCACAACAAGTATACATATGTGCCTATCAGTGCTGCAAGTATGGCAGTATGGGCTGGTACTGTGTACCGGTAAGAAATTGACAGCCGGCCCAACCACCTTGCTTGCAGCAGATGGGTGTGAGGGGAGGAGAGCGCAGTGCACGCCTCTCCTGACCCTCCGTGCTTAGTCTGGTCTCTGGCAGCAGCATGTATCTCAAATCAGGCGCCTGATTTGAGATGCACACTGTCACCGTTGGAGACCTTTCCTCACACACAGCAATGGCATGGCGCAGCAATCAGATCTCAGTGGGAGGCAGCACGGTCAGACACTGGGGGCATATATGGCACTGTGGGGGCATATCTGTAATTGGCACTTTAGGGACACACGTGTATCTCTAGGACTGTGGGGTTTTATTTGTATCTGGCACTGTGGGGGCATATGTGTATCTGGCACTGCACTATTGGGATCATGTGTATCTGGCCCCTCATAAGTGTATCATGCCCCCAATTTCATTGGCCACACCCATTTTTTTAACACAGTACCACTAAGACATTTTTTCTACTGGCACCAGTGGTGCCTATCAACAGGCAAATCCCTGGGTGGTACTCGGCCCATGGCAAAAAATATGAACTGATGATGAATGGCAGTCATTTCTGATTATTGGATTGCATCTTGATCATTCTCACTAATACTATTACTATTATTATGTTTTACTGCTGCAATCTATTTGCCATATTTGCCATATTTGCCAATTGGGTGCGAGGATTAGCGAGGTAAAAAACCTTGCTCACCTCACGCCCAATTTTGGATTGCCACGGGTATGCGCACTCTAGATACCCGCAGTATTAATTAAAACAAAAGTGATTGCTGGGTTTTCAGAGCTGAAACCCCCCGCGGCAACTTGAAAAAGAAACATACTCACCTGTCCGGTGGCCTTCTGGGCTCCTGGTGCACTCCACTCTATCTTCTGACTGGGGAGGGTGTTTCTGGGAGTCCTGGGGGCTTCTGGCAGGCTCTGGAGCTGCAGGGAGGTTCCAGGGTGTCACGATCCGGGTATCTGGACGCCATTTCTTACCCATCAGATGCCTCCTAAGGCTGGCTCAGCGCTCCAGGACCGGATCCCATCTGTTATCCTAATGTTCACATTCCTGCATCCTCTCCTGTCTCTCTGAGACGCTGTCACAGTAACGCCTTATTACATCTGGCATGGCGTCTCCCGCGGACTCCGCCGCCGTCCCTGAGCTTCTGCATGCAGAGTGTCAGAGTGGCGATTACGTCAGCCGCGGCCTCCGCTGTGTCCGCGTGGTTGGATGTGCACTTGTCAGCCTGGCGTCTCCTGTCTCCAGTGGCCGGCGCCGCCATTACTGTTTTCATTGCCACATGGATTACAAACCAAACTTCCCTCCAAGTGTCTGCATGGGCGCAGCCATCTTGGATTCTGTCAGCTGATCATTTCCTCCAATCTGTTGTCAGTATTGTTAATCTGCATAATTGCCTAGCCAATCCCTTCCTTGCTGCAGGTATAAATACACTGTGCCTGAGCAAGGAAGGCGTCAGTGCTTTGGTTGTCAAACCTAGTTCCTGTTTGTCTCTCTCCTGTGATTGTCTTCCTGGTTCCAGCTCCTGTCTCAAGACTTCCACCATAGAGACCCGCACCAGCATTCCACCTGCGGTGTAGCCTGACTCTCCAATCCATTGTGGATTCATCTGTTTCCAGCTACAACATTACCTGCTTCCAGCTCAGCTTCCAGCAGAGTACAGCTTCCCTTAAAGGGCCGGTGTCCTTTCTACACTTTACCACTCTCCACCGGTATTATTATTTCTCCGCTCTCAAGTTCTACATTTCAGTTCATATTTCATCGCTCCCAAGTTCATTTATTATTTAACTGGTTCCAGCCAGTATCCACTCCGTGCTAACAACAGTCTGGTTCCAGCCAGTATCCACAGCAGCTGTTTTACCTTCAGCAACCCAGCTTTTCCTGGAACACCAGCTGGCACAATCCTGGGTTATCTCCATTGCTACAGTCGGGCCTGGTAAGGACTTTCCATCTAGAAGATCATAAGAACTATCTCACACTACCAGTGCCCTGTGGCTCCTGCCATCCTGTAGTACCCAGGAACTGTATTTATTATTTGCTGACTTTTACGTTTTCTTTTACTGCTGCTGTGTTGCGGAGTTGTCATAATAAACATCATTGACTTTTATCTAAGTTGTCGTGGTCACGCCTTCGGGCAGTTATTATTCATGTTACTTACATGTCCAGGGGTCAGATACAACCTCCCAGGTTCCGGTACATCTCAGCCCCTACAACTGAGGCTGCCTCCCGTCAGCTCAGGCCCTCAGTTGTGACACAGGGCTGCTGGGAGATGTAGTTCTCCCAGTAGTCGGCTCTGGGGGAAATTACACTGCAGGAGGGGTCCCACACACCTGGGGATGGTCCCATGCAGCATGAGGCACCTGTAAGAGATGGATGCCTCCTACATGCATCTGTGAGATCCAAGTGCTGTATCTGAGCACACATCATCAGATCACCATTGCGATCATTGGTCGCAACTCACGATTGTAGCAGACCTTGGTCAGTCTGCGTAGAGTGGCCATCAGATCCGGAGAGCCAGGAAGTTTGCATTGAAGAACAGTATCGGTTGCTACCTCCACTCCATCCCCCATTAGGTTTGCATACAAATCCGAATCAGTCTCTAAGTGTAGTCAGTTGAGGAGTCTGCTGCCAATTTTTCCTATACGTTAGCTGAGTAGTGTTTGCACAAGGACGCACTCAGAGATATCCACAGAGATAGACTGCACCTATAACAATCTCAGATGTTACCCAGAAGAGGTGTGTTAGTGTACAAGTGTGGTTCCAACTGTGTAAAGCCACTGAAGTGAGATAGGAGTGACAGTGCCACTATGCAAGAATACCGCTCTTGTGCTAAATGAAACAACTATCTATGTAACTGTGTGAACTTTTCTGGAGAGCAAAAGTTGAAAGATAAAAATAAAGATCTATCTTAGTTATTTTCATCCACAAGATGCCCTGGCACCACTTCACTTTAAAACTGGCAATATCTACATCCATGTTACAGAAGTACAGTAGGAGTAATGGAGAACTATACTATAACCAACCAGGCAATCACAGGGTTACATGAGTAAAGTAGTGTGGGGTGAAGTTCCGAGTTTGTTAGTGTGATAGTAGATGTGATGTCATCGTAGATTCACATGTCCTTATCTTCACATACCGTGGGGTAAATGTAATAGGGTGCGAGAAGCTGCAGGTGTGCTCGTTTGCCGCTTTAAAAATGTGGGCATTTTTGCACAATCATTTACAAGGCAAAACCAGGTTGGTTTTGTTTTGTAAATGATTGCCACTTTAAAGCACAAACTCCTGCACCTCTGGCTTCTCCCACCCTATTACATTTTCCCCACAGTATGTTGGTGTCTGGATTCTTATTTTCCTGTTTGCTGAATCTGATACTGACTCAGCTTGCTTGAACTAAAGGTATCTTTCCTAAACCTTTCCAGGCAGTTTGTGTTTGCAGCACCCAAGTTCTAGAGCAGTGAAGTGCCATCAGGGAAGACAGAGCCTCACCTTTCATACTACTGTTTACACCAGAGTTTTCACTACACAAATGATAACAATAATGCAAAGAACATTATATATAACTTATTCATATCTTCTTTGTAATATTATAATAATTTTTATAGTCAAAACTCACCAAACTTGTAGCGCTTTGCTAGAAATATACGGTATCCGGTCAATAGGTCAACCCCAAATGGTCGATATGCATTAGTTCAACAGGTACAAAAGGCTGTCATAGTCTAAAGGTTGACAGTACAAAAGGTGGACAAGTTCAAAATGTTGACATGACAATGGTCAACACATTGTCACTATTACAATTTGGAATAGTAACCTGTCTGAAGCGTGGTGATGCGGCACACTAATGGGTATTTTTGGTTGGGTAAAAAGTGGAAAAAAGATTGCGTCAACCTTTTTTTGTCAACCATGTCCCGGCCGAACTTTTGAACCTGTCGACCTTTTCTACTGTCTACCTTTTTCCTGTCAACTTCGACCTTGTCAACCTTTTTCATGTCAACCATTAGGAGTCGTCCTATTGACTCAAGATATTTTTAATGTGGATCTATTGAACCATACCTGAAAATACAGGGAAGAGACACTGAAGAGAGGTGAGGCGACGAGCTTAGACTCCCCTCTTTTCTAGTGGAGCTGGGGCCACACTGTGGTCAATAATACTGCAAAAACAGGACAAGGGGAGGCAACAGATCTGCCTCACTTAGTGGGCATGGCTTATACAGTGCTAGATAACCTACCTAGGAAGTTCTCCAGCACCCAACTAAGAGCATCCAGCATGAAGGAGACATTGAAGATCAAGACATCTACAATGCAGGGGAATGTGCTGGTGAGTGGATGCTGAGGATGAGCAAGGGGGCACAGGGCTGACTCAATCCCTTTCTGTGGGCAACATATTAACATACAGTAGGGACTCGGGAGGAAGCAGATAGTGGACTGCTTCTCCAGAGGTTCTGCAACATGTTTTAATGTGTTATTTTATGGTGGGCACCTCTTCCCTTTGGGCACCATGTTGGGCATGACACAAACTAGTGATAAGCATCAGTAGTAGCTCATGTAATTATGATCAGTGGCCAGAAAGAAGAGATTATGGATTATATCTGTGGATAGGGATAGTTTAGTATTCACCAGTGGTTTTTGATTTTTAGTCTTCCCCAGTGGTTTTAGATTTTGCTTACTGGATTACACAGCAATGCCCATAAGAGTGTGTGGTTCCCCCCCCCCCCCCCTGTGATAAACAGGTGAATGTTTCCTTTAATTGCTGTATACTGTGTCGGTATAAAAGTATTCCCCCAGAGACTTGTTCATCACATCAGACTAGTCTATCTCTATTCTCATAAATGATGCAAAGAGCCATTAATTTATGTACAATTTACTGCATATTAACAATGGTCTTTGGAGCCTATTGCACAATTTGCATAATTTATTAACTATAGCTTAACCACTTTTTTCCAAAAACCGCTCAGATATTGTCGGCTTTTTTTATTAGGTGAAGAACATGTATTTACCCTTATCTAAAATGATTTTAATAAAGAATTTTGATATTTGTAAAAAAAAGTTTTTTTTTTTTCTTCAAAATATTGGAACATCAGTCGGCACCATCAGAACGTGGGAACGAGAAACATAGTGACCATTGCGACTTTCATTTTAACAGCCAGTACAGCCACAAGGTACACAGAGGGGGGCGTTTGGGGAGGGGTTAATTTACACTTCATGAGTGTCTGCTAATATCTGCAGCTGCTGGGTGAGGGGTCCTGCCATGATGACTGATCAGCAGCATGGCAAACACTGGGGGATGGTCCCTCTGAGGGCGGCAGCAGAGGGAAGTTTCTCTTCCCATGCTGCCTATCTGACTGGTCACATCCTTTGCAACCAGGTCAGATAACACACTTGCTGATGTGGTCACATATGATGTAACCATGCCAGGAAAGTGGTTAAGCTGATTCCAGAAGTAATAGACTATCTCCAGTACAGAGCTTAGACTGGTGTTACTGGCCTTCATCACACAAAGGGGTTTCTGTATTTGCAATGATTTTTAATTTACTCAAACTTCCTGTGCATAACTATGCATAGCTGTTTATTGGGTTTCAAAATGGTGAAGGGGGTGAATTGCCATTGTCGTGTCATTTAAATAGCAGCAACAGCAGCCTGATTTGCTCCCTTCACGCAGCCTGCCGAATGCTTGATTTACCTAAAAGTGCTCGCTACTCTCTTAGCACTTTTGAGCAAGATCTCCACCGCCATATAGTGTGGCAGTGTCGGGCAATCCATTTGGCACATAATTGAATTCCCCCCATTGTAAAAATGTGTGTGAGCCAATGCCTTCTAGCATAAGATCTGTTGTTGTAATGACCTGTTTCTGTTTGTTAGTAGAGGGCTTAAGCTGGCCCAGGGAGCTGGCTTGCTTAAAAATAGAGATTTAGGGGTCTATTTACTATGCCTTGGGTGGAGAAAAAGTGCACAGAGATTAATAACCAGCTCCTAACTGTCATTTTTCAAACACAGCCTGTGACATGGCAATTAGACAGTGATTGGCTGGTACTTTATCTCCATATAAGGCTAATGTAAATGCCAAATTGCTTTCTCACAAATATTTAAAATGCCCGCTCTAATATATATTGTAAACGCCTGCACACCTTATTACCATGTGCCATGAATGTGCACTATACATAGCAAAACACTGCATCCCGTAAGAGAAAACAATACACCCACACATTATCTGAGTTCCAAAGCTCATTGATGTATATATTTGTTATTAAAAGGATATGGATTCAATATATTACAAAGTACAGTATACCTATAGTTACATGGTTACACTCACAGTAAGCAGTTAAAACATACAGTGACATACAGTTACATATAGTTACAGTTACATTTACAGTTACAGGCCAGCGATACAATACCATTCCCATTATGCTTATGTCTCCCTCTCTCTCTGTGAATCATGCTGGGACTCCATCTTACTCTGAGACCAAAACAGGAACTGACCTCCTGTGTGGTCAGCAATGTGTTATCTAGTTTCTGGGGGAGGGGGCTCACTCATTCATGATGAGTCACTAGTCTCTTTGTATATGCTGAACAGGTTCAGCCTTGGGGACATCCAAAGGGGCTGGCCTGAGCTTCCTGTCCACTGTCCTAATAAGAGTGATTTTAGCTTTTATACATTTAATCATAATTATCCGCTGCAATGTCCCACAACTTCACAACAAACATCAAATGAATCTACACATCAATCTGGTTGCTTCAATAGTAAACATGACCGGTCTATCTTGTTTCGTTCAAATAATACACATACATGACATTACTTCATTATATATAATTTTAAATCATCATGATGTCTGGCGCTTGATATTATTATAGTTATGTACTGTATGAAATAAGTGTCAAATCCATCTCTGTGGCATGTCCGTGTAAATGCATGTGTTACCATATATTGCTGTGCTCGCTGCGCGTATTTGCAAGTATAGCGACTCATATGTGTGTAGTTTGTATGTTCTTTTTTATGTAATATTTTTGACTTCGACACTTAGTAAATAGATCCCTTACTCTCTTGGGCGAGTGTGAGATTTCAATGTTTGGATCATGAGTAAGAACCTAGAGGATAAAAGGGTTATTGCCATATAGTGAGGATTACAAACTTTTTAGTGCTCTCTGCCCGACCTTTTGTGGCTAGTCTTATTCTCTACCTTCAATTTTCTGCAACTAATTGTTTTCATGATATTAGTTGGTAAGACAATTTTTTTTTTACATTTATTTAAAAAATAAATAAATATATATATATATATATATATATATATATACAGTGTGTGTATATATATATATATATATACATAAATACATACATGCATACATACATACAAAACCACAGCACTCGTCCTCCCAGCTCTAATCAGCACCATTTTATCTCCACAGTGAAGCTGCATGAGACGCAGGCCCTGACCTCCTCCACTTCTGTGACAAGTAACAGGGAGCTAAACGGGGGGGGGGGGGGGGGGGGCACAGCAAAATTGGTGTTGATTATTATCATTAAAAGCGCTGTCAGGTCGGGGGCATTATATAAATGTATATGTGTGCTTTCAGACTGGGATAGGTGCTGGGTGTGAGCTGGCAAACTCCCTCTGTGTTTCTCTAATAGGCCTTATTGTGGGTCTGTCCCCTATAGCCCGGTGTGATAGTGGTGTCGGTACAAGTGTGTCGACATGTCTGAGGCTGAAGGCTCTTCCCAGGAGGAAGTTGGAGTAGAGACAGAACAGTGTGAGGGAGTGAATCTGTCGGCACCGTCGGCTGCTGAGTGGGTAAATATGTTGAGTGCCTTGAATGCAAATGTGGCTTCATTAAATAAGAGATTGGATAAATCTGAGGCCAAAACCAAACATGGAGACAATCCATGGAAGATGCTTTATCCCAAACGCAGGCTCCCTCAGGGTCACAGAAACGGCCATTTACCCAAATAGCAGACACTGATACTGACACAGATTCGGATTCCAGTGTCGACTATGGTGATGCCAGGTTGAATCCTAAACTGGCTAAGAGCATTCAGTACACGATTATGGCAATAAAAGAAGTGTTGCATATCTCGGAAGACCCTGCTGTTCCTGAGACAAGGGTCTGTAAGTTTAAGGGAAAGAAAGCTCCGGTAACGTTTCTTCCCTCTCATGAACTGAACACTCTTTTTGAAAAGGCTTGGGAAGTTCCTGACAAAAAGTTGCTGATTCCCAAGAGAATTATTATGACATACCTGTTTCCCTCTGAGGATAGGAAAAGGCGGGAGTCGACCCCCAATGTGGACAAGGCTCTAGCACGGCTGTCCAAGAAGGTGGTGCTTCCGTCCCCTGACACAGCGGCCCTAAAAGATCCTGCGGATCGTAAGCAGGAAACTACTTTGAAATCTATTTATGTCACTATGGGTACACTGCTCAGACCTGCAGTGGCATCAGCATGGGTGAGTAGTGAAATTGAGAAGTGGGCAGATAACTTATCATCTGACTTGGACACCCTGGATAGGGATAGCGTTCTTTTGACCCTGGGTCATATCAGGGACGCTGCAGTCTATAACTAAGGGAGGCTGCGAGAGATATTGGCCTCTTGGGATCAAGGGCCAATGCCATGGCAATCTCAGCTAGGAGAGCATTATGGACTCATCAATGGAATGGTGATGCTGACTCTAAGAGGGCTATGGAGGCGCTGCCGTATAAAGGTGGTGTTTTGTTTGGTAAGGGCCTCGCGGACCTGGTATTTAGAGAGACCACGGGTAAGTCGTCCTTTCTTCCTTTTGTCCCTCCACAGCAAAAAAAAACGCCTCAGTATCAGATGCAGTCCTTTCGGTCTAGTAAATTCAAAAAATAACGAGTGTCCTCCTTCCTTGCTGCTAGAGGTAAGGGAAGGGGAAAAAGATCACCAGCTGTGGCAAGCTCCCATGAGCAGAAGTCCTCCCCGGCTTCTGCCAAGTCCACTGCATGACCCTGGGGCTCCGCTGCGGGAGTCCGTACCGGTGGGGGCGCATCTTCAACTCTTCAGTCGGGTCTGGGCTCACTCAGGCCTAGATCCTTGGGTGCTGGAAATTGTGGCCCAAGGATACAAACTGGAGTTTCAAGACGTGCCCCCCCCCCCCACGATTTTTCAAATCGACCCTGCCAGCTTCTCTTCCGGAAAGGGAAGTGGTGTGCGCTGCAATACAAAAGCTGTGTCAACAGCAAGTCATTGTCACGGTTCCTCCGTCACATCGGGGAGAAGGGTTTTATTAAAGCCTGTTCGTGGTCCCGAAGCCGGATGGCTCAGTCAGACTGATTCTGAATTTAAAATCCCTCAATCTATATTTGAAAAGATTCAAATGCAAGATGGAATCTCTCAGAGCAGTGATTTCCAGTCTGTAAGGGGGGGATTTTATGGTGTCAGTCGACATAAAGGATGCTTACCTACATGTCCCCATATATCCTCCACATCAGGCTTTCCTGAGGTTTGCGGTTCAGGATTGTCATTACCAATTTCAGACGTTGCCGTTTGGTCTTTCCAACTGCAGGTCACTTGTTGCGTTCGCCCCTCCCCCTGCCAGTATTCCACTGCCGGCGTCGGTATGCTGACCGCCGGTCACGCATACCACACCCGGTCCGGAAAGAATTCTCATGGCTAACTCGCACTGCAAATAGAGATGTGCGGTGGGCACTTCGTGTTTTGGTTCTGGTTCCATCCTCGTGTTTTGATTCTGGATTGCTTTTGCCAAAACCACCCTTTCGTGTTTTGGTTTTGTATCGGGATGATTTGTGAAAAACACATAAAACAGCTAAAAATCACAGAATTTGGGGGTAATTTTGATCCTACGGTATTATTAACCTCAATAACATTCATTTCCACTCATTTCCAGTCTATTCTGAACACCTCACACCTCAGAATATTGTTTTTAGGCACCAAGGTGGCTGTATGACTAAGCAACACAAGTGTGCAGCACAAACACCTGGCCCATCTAGGAGTAGCACTGAAGTTGCAGACAGGATGGCACTTAAAAAAACTAGGCCCCAAACAGCACATCATGCAAAGAAGTAAAAGAGGTGCAATGAGGTAGCTGTATGACTAAGCTAAGCGACACAAGTGTGCGGCACAAACAATATGGGACATGCTGAAAATTGCCCAGATGTAATACACGCACAATATTGGTGACACAGGAGAGCGTACCTCTAAACCACACATGGCAAAGCCTGTAAAATTAATTTGGATAATAATAACCCTTTTATTTGGAGCTATTATAATAATATGCAGCATAGGCAAGCGTACCCCCTACACCACACAGGGCAAACCCTGTAAAAATTATATTTGGATTAAATGTTAATAACCCCTTTATTTGAAGTAAATAATATACAGCACAGGACACTACCACTGGTCTGATGCAGGACAACACAGCGACACTGTAAGGAACTTATTATACAGCAGCACTGGACATATGGCAGCAGAGGACACCATCACTGTGACTGGTCACTGGACTGACTGATGCACAGGACACTACCACTGGTCTGATGCAGGACAACACAGCAACACTGTAAGGGACTTATACAGCAGCACTGGACATATGGCAGCAGAGGACACCACCACTGTGACTGGTCACTGGACTGACTGATGC
Source organism: Pseudophryne corroboree (assembly GCF_028390025.1). Lineage (NCBI taxonomy): Eukaryota > Metazoa > Chordata > Amphibia > Anura > Myobatrachidae > Pseudophryne > Pseudophryne corroboree. Next base: position 535,107,613 of record NC_086449.1, read on the forward strand.
ACAGGACACTACCACTGGTCTGATGCAGGACAACACAGCAACACTGTAAGGGACTTATTATACAGCAGCACTGGACATATGGCCGTACAGGACACCACCACTGTAACTGGTCACTGGACTGACTGATGCAGCTAAGACACTACACTGAACTGAGCAGCACAAGACAGCACTATAATCGTCACCCAACTTTCCCGCCCACACAGACACTGAGGACAGAGACACATCCTCTCACTACACTCTCCAGGACTGGAGTGAAAATGGCGGCGACACGCGGCTCCTTATATGGTATCCAAGCCCTGCGAGAATCCGACAGCAGAATGATGATGTTCTGCCTCATTCTGGTTTCCGAGTCAGGCGGGAAAACCTGAGCTGGGCTCGGGATGCGAAGTTCGGTAGGTTTCAGTTCTCTGAGTACCGAACCCGCTCATCTCTAACTGCAAATTACATTTTCTATCCATTTGTATTTATTTTCTAATAAAGACATGTCAGTTTATAGGGGAATCTCTGTAAAAAGCTCAATAGTGGATTAAATGATACGGGAGGGGGGGGGGGGGGTGAGAGAGGGTATTCTTTACCTGTGCCAGGGTTGGAGGGTCTCGGGTCATTTGCTGAGGGGGCATAGGTATGCCAGGCATCTGAGGGGCAGCTAGCACACTGTTGTCCAGTATCTCCTGGCACAGCTCAGGACTAAAATGCAGTTAGTACAAGGACCCCAACCTACTCGTACATGCCAGGACAGGCACCTCCATTATAGATCCCACAATTGCTTGGCACGAGGAGTCTAGGCATCCGCGCTGAGGAAAGGTGCACAGCATTGTCTGAGCTGCTGACACACAGAATTCCCAGCTCCTTTCCTGCCACTGACAGGCTGCCAGAGAGAGGGTTTGTACACAAAGTCAGGTTAGAGGTTGGGGGGAGGAAGTGTCCACCTGGGAATCAGCAGAGATTGGAACAGATCTTACACTGGAGGAGTGAGGATGTGTGCTTGCTCCTGATCCATAGACACACTAACATGTGGGTGCCATGGAGCACGAGAAATATGGCGTGGGTAAGTGGTCTACTGTAACTCTTCATTAGCTCCTTTGCAGCGCTCTGCATCCCCTTTTGCAGCACTTGGCATTGCGTATAGTAGTTTGTAACTTTTTTTTGTTGAGATATGGCCACACCTTATGGATTTGTTCATACCCCCCTCAAAGGACCTGGATGTGGTACAGGTAAGTGGAGGTGTGGTATTGATGGGAGAGGGGTTATAGAACTTGCAGATGAGAGATAATGGTGTTTATTCCAACTTTAAACAGAATTTGTATAAAAACAATGAAAAATTACTATACAGCCAAATTACTGCAAATACAGTATGTTAATTGATGAAAAGCACTTGCTTGCTATAATTTTTCAACCATTACTAAAAAATGCAAAGCTCATCCTTTTGACACCTTTTAAATACCTCCAGGACATTGGCGTTTCTATAATAGGTGCAGTATGTGCGGTGCACCTGGGTCCAGGGGGGCCCACACCAAACTCACTGCACCCATAGTTTAATACTTACCTCTGTGGAGTCCCATGTCGGGTGCTGTAGCCGTGACGAAAATCACACCAAAAATACCCGCGCATGCGTAGTAGTGAAATAGGTCTCCGGAACATGGCGGGCACCATGTTTCCGGAGACCTGCGTATGTGCAGTAGATTCCGGCACAAAGCCAGAGACTACTATGCCATACAGAGGAGGACCACCCGGAGTCTGCACAGGTGCCCTCTTCTCTGGTAAAACGTTCATGCTCAATGACTTTACATATAGCCACTAACAGCCTTCTATATGGTCCTGTGGGGTCCAGGTTGGTTTCCCCAGTTTTTCATGCGCTTCTCCCAGAATACATTTTGTTGAAAAGTTATGCAACCTCATTGCAACTACTGCAAATTGCAGATTCTAATTGGATCTCACATTTCTCGGGTGCACACATTTGTGCAATATATGTGAGTTTCTGAAACAAACTGTCTTTCGCAAACTTGCACATAATTCAGTTAACCCCTAAGTAGCGGACTGAACAGGAATTGTGCCTGGAGTCAGTGGTAAGTCCACTAAGTCCACTGAACGATCAGTGATATTTTAACTATGTATACTGAAATCCTAAACTCTAGTAGCTAAATTTACTCTGCTAATTATGGATTATGTATAGTTATTTGAAACCTGGAAACTTGACTATGACTTAGGTCAGCAGTGACCTAAGCATTGCAGTGACTCCCCACTGTAGAGTGAGTAATCTACTGATCTCAACTATAGTACACTCTGGTCAAAAGCAGCTTATGTTTGAATGAGCACAAATCCAAACTCATCACATTCTGTGCACAGCAACAACAGAGGTCTATTAAATTGACAATTCAGTGCACACAACTAAAGTCTGAATATGAGACAAGTGGTTAGCGGTTTACTTTGAAAACATCCATTCACTAGCTCCAGCAAATACCCTTTAGATGAGGTTATACATTATTGATGCACCAGTAGATTTGAACTGATTTGTGCACAATTTATAATATATTTTTGCCTTACCAAATAACTAAATAAAATATAATGAACAAAGGATGTCACATGTGGATAGGTTTGCAGATAAAATGTATTACAATATACAGAATGTATTTTTAATAAAATCATTATCTGCCAGAAATATTAACTATTTTGTAACCAATTTGAAAATGCAAGAATATGAAATTTTCAATAGCATATACATTAAGGGGCGTATTCAGTTGTAGTCGGAAACTGCCGTCTTGTCGGAAAGACGTCAGTTTCCAACTTTTTTAGGTTGGAAACGGTTCCAACCTATTCAATCCTCCTGCTTTCCCCCCCGAAAAGTCGGCAATTCTGACTTGACGGAAAACACGTGGATCGGTAGATTAGCCGCGGATCCACGTGTTTTGTTGGATTTCTGGGCTCAAGCTGAGCATATGATTAAATGCTACACATACACAAAGTTAAAACGATATATGTATTCTAGGAAAAAGAATTAACATTTATTTTACGTGGTATTAAAGTTGAAGTGGAACATGTGATGTTTACGCGTTTGTAAATGTGTCTGTGGTGTTTTTGGACATTTGTCCACTTCCCACTTACTATGATTCATGGGTGTATCCTAAGGAATTGGAGGGTAGGCATGCACCATAATTAGAGATGTGCACCGGAAATTTTTCGGGTTTTGTGTTTTGGTTTTGGATTCGGTTCCGCGGCCGTGTTTTGGATTCGGACACGTTTTGGCAAAACCTCCCTGAAAATTTTTTGTCGGATTCGGGTGTGTTTTGGATTCGGGTGTTTTTTTATCAAAAACCCCTCAAAAACAGCTTAAATCATAGAATTTGTGGGTCATTTTTATCCTATAGTATGTATTAACCTCAATAACCATAATTTCCACTCATTTCCAGTCTATTCTGAACACCTCACACCTCACAATATTATTTTTAGTCCTAAAATTTGCACCGAGGTCGCTGGATGATTAAGCTGAGCGACCCAAGAGTGTGGCACAAACACCTGGCCCATCTAGGAGTGGCACTGCAGTTTCAGACAGGATGACACTTAAAAAAATTGGCCCCAAACATCACATGATGCAAAGATTTAAAAAAAAGAGATGCAAGATGGAATTGTCCTTGGGCCCTCCCACCCACCCTTATGTTGTATAAACAGGACATGCACACTTTAACAAACCCATCATTTCAGCCGCAGGGTCTGCCACACGACTGTGGCTGAAATGACTGGTTGGCTTGGGCCCCCACCAAATAAAGAAGCAATCAATCTCTCCTTGCTCAAACTGGCTCTACAGAGGCAAGATGTCCACCTCATCATCATCCTCCTATTCCTCACCCCTTTCATTGTGTACATCCCCCTCCTCACAGAGTAGTAATTCATCCCCACTGGAATCCACCATCTCAGGTCCCTGTGTACTTTCTGGAGGCAATTGATGGTGAATGTCTCCACGGAGGAATTGATTATAATTCATTTTGATGAACATTATCTTCTCCACATTTTGTGGAAGTAACCTCGTACGCCGATCGCTGATAAGGTGACCGGCTGCACTAAACACTCTTTCGGAGTACACACTGGAGGGGGGGCAACTTAGGTAAAATAAAACCAGTTTGTGCAAGGGTTTAGGAATATGCAGTTTATTTGGTTATACTGTGTTCAATGTGTGTGATTGCATGCCAGAGTGTTAGTAACATAGTTAAATCAGTTCATTGTAATGTAAGTCCCCTAGCTGTACAATCAGATGTGATCAGGATGAGTAGGTTATGTAGTAAACAGTTTCTGTATGGAGCTGCAGGTAATCTGATCCTATACACCCCATTGTGTACAGGAGCCCAGACACCTCGTCTCCACTCCTGTGACCTCCTCACTGACCAACTCGTGTGATGAATAGACAGGGGAGGGTATAACAAGAGGGGTGAGCTCTACTGGTGAGGGAGAGATCTAGACAGAAGGTCAGAGAGTGGCAGGAGACTGGCTAAGAAGTAATGTTCTGTCAGGAGTTCCAGGAGGGAATTATTGTGAAGAATTGGATTACAGAAGTGTGCTCAAGTGTGTTATAACCGTTTCTGTCAAAAAAACCACATTGGTTTTTCATCTACTACAAAGCTTGAGTGATTTTGAACCCGGTATCTTCACAGGAGCCATCATGAAATCGTCCATTTTGAATCTAAGTCAGTTTTTTTTTCAAACGGAAAGGGGGTTGTGTAACATATCAAACAACATCAGAATTTGCTGAAAAGTTTATTGCTGCAAACATATTTAAAATTGCAGTTATGGTTCAAAAGTTACAACACTTATTTGTTGCAGGTAACTGAAGATGGCTTTGACAAAAGAGAAGAGAATTGAGGTCATTTTGATGTCTGGAGAATGAAGTTTCTGTGTCATAGCTGCAGATTTTAACAACCGGCACCGAGAAAGACCTCCAATTTCACATTACACTATCAGGTGCCTTATTTCCAAATTCCGAGAAACTGGGACTGTGGCTGGCACGTCACAGAGTGGTCGTCCAAAAAGTGCTACTAGCGAGACAACCTCAACAATGGTTTTGGCATCTTTCGTGAAGAGCCCACAATGCAGCACAACGACCACACATTAAATTACTGTCCTATTTGAAGACCAGTTCAGCCTGTAATTCCAACAACAAAAAGTGTTGTAACTTTGAACCATGACTGCTATTTCAAATCTGTTTGCAACAATAAACTTTTCAGATAATTCTGATGTTGTTTGACATGTTACACGACCCCCTTTCCATATAAAAAAACTGACTTAGATTCAAGATGGCAGATTTCAAGATGGCGCCCATGTTCAATATGTCGAAGTCAAAAATATTACATATAAAGAACATACAAACTCTACACACATATAAGTCGCTATACTTGCAAATACGCGCAGCAAGCACAGCAATATATGTTAACACACGCATTTACACGGACATGCCACAGAGATGGATTCGACACTTATTTCATACAATACATAATTATAATAATATCAAGCTCCAGACATCATAATGATTTAACATTATATAATGAAGTAATGTCATGTATGTGTATTATTTGAACGAAGCAAGATAGGCCTGTCCTATTTGGTATTAAATCAAGCAGATTAATGTGTAGATTCATTTGATACTTGTTATTAAGTTGTAGGATATTGCAACAAGGAGTTATGATTAAATGTATGAAAGCTAAAATCACTCTTATTAGGACAATAGCCATTTACAAAAACAGGTAGTGGACAGGAAGCTCAGGCCAGCCCCTTTTGATGTCTTCAAGGCTGAACCTGTTTAGCATACGAACAGACTAGTGACTCATCATGAATGAGAAAGTTCCCTCCCCCAAAACTAGATAACACATTGCTGATCACACAGGAGGTAGTTGCTGTTTTTTCCCAGACGATGATGGAGATGCTGTCTTACCAGTTCCTGCATGATTATACAGAGAGAGAGAGTGATATGGAGGGACAAATTTATATGAGAAAGATATGGTAATTGTATCGCTGGCCCGTAACTGTAACTGTATGTATTTTGTATTAACTGATTACTATGCTATTGTATCCATGTAACTATAGGTATACTGTACATTGTAATATATTGAATCCATATCCTTTTAATAACAAATATATACATCAATGAGCTTTCTAACTCAGATAATGTGTGGGTGTATGGTTTTCTCTTATGGGATGCAGTATTTTGCTATGTATAGCACACATTCATGGCACATGGTAATAAGAGGTGCAGGCGTTTACAATATATATTAGAGCGGGCATTTTAAATATTTGTTAGAAAGCAATTTGGTATTTACAGATGGGGGCACGTCCGGGATATCAAGGTCTTAATGATGCACTGTACATTATAAACGCGGCTGTGATCGACCGGCTCCGATGGACGCATTGCGACGCTGATGAATAACATTCACGTGTATTGTTGTGTTATCAGTAAGCCAATGATATGAAATTTCAAGGGACAATGTGTTTCTCATAATATTTAAGATGCTAAAGCGTATTTTTATTGTTACAAAACAAAGTTCAAAAAAGTCATATTGTGTTTGATTCAGATTGGATTGTTTATCTGTTAAGTAGGTTTAATAGTACATTTAAAAGTTGCTGCATAGCCTTTATATCGTTTTTTTTTTAATTCAGGCCTAAAATAACTTCTGGTGCTTGTATAATGTGTGATTTCTTTGTGACAAAGGAAGCCGCATGGTCTGTCCTCCATTTTGGACTAACCACATGGCCTGTCCACCATTTTGTGTAAACCTCATGGATGTGGAAGGGGGAGGAGCAGTGGCCATTTTAGGAAGGTCATTTTCTAAATAGCTGATTTTCAGTCTGCTCAGAACAATCAGTTTCCTTTGTCACATCAAGCCCCATTTATGAGTTACCAATGCATTTATTTAACCCATGCCACAGTCAATTACAAATAGTTTCAATTGGGCCTAGTGAGAGTAAATGGTGAGATAAATGCTTGGCTTGGTGTAAGAAATTGCACACAGATAGAAAAAGGAAAGAAAGGGTTTTGGTTTTTTTTCTTTTTCCTTCCAAGACTTGTAGAATCTGCTTACTAGGGAGGATAGCCATTGAAATATCAAATTAACCTGTGTAACTGCTTTTTTTTTAGCAGTGAAAAGCACATAGCTTTGATATACAAATAAGAGGTAAGGTGTCACATAGCAGGCTAGTGAATGATACATATATATAATATTATTATAATTATGTGTATATTTATATCTGTATATGTTCTGCAAGATAGCTATCCAATCTGAATCATATCATTTAAATTATAGATTATTGCAGTCATTATAGATCTGTGTGAAATCGGATACATTTGTTGCTATATAGGTAAATTTGAAATAAATGTATTTAAGGGAGTAATTATAGACATGAAACGAAGTTCTGGCCTTGTTGTTAAGAAAAAACTGGGTGTTGTGTTAAGTGAGCGATTATAGTTAGTATTGCTCACATTTATAGAGACTGTGTGGTTTGTTGAATTGCGTACGCACATTGGTACACGTGGTACGGAACGTGAGGACAGCGTACAAAAATGTGCACCTGGCATAGGGGTACGCACGGTTGCGTAATTACGCAAGCTCGCGTAGGGTTGTGTGCGCATAATAAAAGCACATGATATTTGTTCAATTAAGGTGGGATAGTAGACATTTAATACAATAGCACATAACTATCCGATTTCAAATTCAGGTTACTCTAAATTTAGTTTAAAAACTGTAAACACCGCTGGGGTTAAAGCTGCCAATCAGAACGAGTGAAAATTTTCTGTACAGAAAAACAAAGCGTATTTGAGTGAGTGAAAGCGGAGCAAGTGGAGCTGAACACAGTAACTGAAGTGGTCTAAGTGGCTGGAGTGGTAACACTGGGTTAGTAGAGGCCCGGTGGCGTAGGGTTCGCTACCTTGTGTGATTAGAACTAAGTGGTCTAAGTGATCTGAAATGGTCTAAGTGATCTGAAGCAGGGAAGAGCGGTGAGCTAAATGGCTCAGGAGGCACTGGCTAACCCCAGAGCCAGATTTACATGCAATATATGAGCCAAAGGGTACATCTGGGCATTATACACAGGTGCAGCATTATAAACTCCTGGAAATCTGGTGAGTTTTGATAAGAGATGTGTGGAAAGGATACACAGGTGAGGCACTGCCTCACCTGCCATAGACTTTTTACTCCAGAGTTTGGGCTATAAAAATTATTAGAATAATGCAAAAAAGATATTTCAAACAAATTATCAGTATTTTTCATGTATTTTATTCTGTCAAAACTCTTGTTTATCACCCCACCGCACGTCACTGATCTGAAGTGGTCTAAGTGTCCCATACAACTAAGTGATCTGGAGTGGTCTAGGTCAGGTGGTCTACAGCAATCGTAGGGCATATAGGTAACTAGTATCTACAGGCTGTGCTATTGCATCACATGTCCGTGTGTTCATATGCGCTGTGGAAAAGCATACGCAGACGTGATTGTATAGACAAAGGGGTTTTTCTTTGATAACGTCTGGAAATCTCCCTGGTGGGCTTCCACTGGAAAGGGTGAAGGATAGTTATCTAATTTCTCTGTTTTTCACCCTACAAACAATTCCAGTTGAAAGATACCGAAAAGGAATTTTTCGCTGCCTCTCTCAGGAAAATATTCCAACAGAACCTCCACCGAAAGAAATGACGGTGCAGTAAGGTCTGATAGGAGCCCTTAGTTGGGTACATCGCCTTTGCTATCGACAGTGTATGGTAGTACCGGCCAACGTGGGCAAGAGTGGGTGGAAGCACTCGGAGAACTTTCACCGTTGCCTTATATTGAGTATTTTGGTATTTGTGGGATTAGCCGAGAAGGCAAAACCCACAAATTATGGGAGCCAGTTGCTCAACTAAGGGACGTATGGTAGCCAGGGTTCAGGCAGAAGAGTTGGGACCGAGAAGGTCAGACTCAGGACCGAGAAGGTCAGATATCATGTGTGAAAAATATGGTTCACACACGGAAGTTTTATGCAATGAGTGGGTATGTATGAATGACAACGATAGGGTATCATTCCCTAAGGTGGGCAGCTTTGAACCAGAGGTATTGCAGAACTTAAGGATAAGGATATGTCTGATAAAATCCAGAAAACAAAGGGTCAGACATACAAATTGTTTAAACCTGTGGCAGCAAGAGGGGTTGGTGAGTTTGATCCTAAGGTATTGCAGGTGGTATGTCTAACCAAAGTCGTATAAGACAAGAATGGAAATATAAGAACTGTTTGAACATGTAGCAACAATAAACAAGTAGGAAGAAAAAAGAGAATGCAAGTACACCGCCTTATCTAGATGTGGAAGCAGTTACGGCCAGCATATAAACTATAGAAAATAATAAAAATATGAAAAATATGACTGTAACCTATATATGTACTAATGAATGTTGAAGTTTTATTTAGGAGGAGAAGGTGACCTGATTGTTTTCAGCCATTTCTCATGTACCCAGAGGAGTATCCAACCGGTAAAAGAAGAGCAGTAGCCTGTGGGGTAAGTGGCTGAGACCAGTGGAACAGGTAAGTATGGTATCATTTGTGTACATATATAGTAAAACCCAAAAATAAAACAAAAATCAAGAAATTAACGTCAGAAATGGAGAAAAAACCTGTACGCACATTAGTATTTGCCAGTAGGAAAGCGGACAGAGACAAGGTAACCCCCGGGTATTTCTTTCAGTTACCATATAAGAAGTATTCCTTCCTAGTAATGCCCCTAGTCAAGATGAGCTCGGAAATGTTTGTTGGACCATGTACAGACCCTTAATACGGGATGAGAAGGATTGAATGAATACTTCGCATGACCTAGAAGCTTGTTAAACTTTTTTTTTTGTCTTTTGCAGTAATAGAAAACTCTCCATCTGGATAAGATCACTGGTAAACACTAATTCGGCAAATGGGAGGTGGCTGTCTCTGTGCTAATGGACGGGCTCAATAAGGCATTGAGGTCAGCATGCAGACTTCTTTGCCAAATTGGAAAGGGGTCACAGTAGCTAATCTTAGAAAGTGTGCTATTGAACATCACAAGAATAGTGCTAGGCGCAGAGAATAACAGGTGGAGAGGTTGAGGACGGTAAGTATACTAGCACATACAGGAAAGACCCATCAGTCCAAACCCCAGATCCCTAATGGTCAATAATATGTTACACCTGTAGGAAGGAATGGCATTTTGCCAGAGATTGTAGGAGTAGTAGAACACATAGTCAATATAGACCCCATAGACAGAAAACACAAGCCACATTATTAAACACATAGATGGGACCAAGGGACATATAGTAAGGAATCACAAGCCATATAGAAAACCCAGATTCGGCTAATGGGAAGAACAAAATAAATGCAACATTACCCTTTGACAAAACTTGCTGGGGTTAAGATGGGGCCTCTAAACTTTTGCTTCTTTTTCCTAGCAGAAATGGCCCCTGATTAACTTAATTTTGTTAGATATGATATACATATACTGTGCTCCCGCTCAGGAAGTACAAAGTATGTTAGACACCCCTCAAAGACTAATGTTACATATCACTGTTCTAGATGCATGTCCATCACAGGTAGAGGAAATTATCTCACAGATACCGGGTTCCCTATGAACTTAGGATGGACAGGACACTGGATTGATGGCTGGGATAGTCCCAATAGAGATATGGCACATAGAATTTTTTTTAGGAGTATAGACCAAGTAGAGAATCACTTCCCCATAGTGCCCAATCCAGTTGTCAAATTTTTATAAAATCTTCTCCACCTCTACAAACTCATCTGTCACCAACCTCTATTCTGTTTCTCTACAGTTTCCTCTTCATCTTTTGCGTTCACACATGGACCCAATTACAGTTCAAATTCCACATGCCTAGGTCCTTCAGAGTTCTGCCCGAACCCAGTATATCCCAACAGGATAACACCAGTATTACTGCAGTGTGCCTTGTCATGCACAAAGGGTGGAGGAAGGATGAGAATGCTGGTGAAGGGAAATGTTGTATAGGCACTGATATGCCTGTTGTTGAATGGCAAACCTGACATTCTTTTTAATTTTCTTCTTCTTTCTCTCCTCTAGAGATGTTTCTTTTTTCTTTTCTTTTTTTGAGTTATGCTCATGGTACTCTACATTGCAAACACACAATGACTTCGTACAGTTAACACCCTTTAGGAATTATTGTTATGTATTGGTGTGCACTGATATTTTCTTAAACTGGGTAGAGGCATTTCCTGCCACCACGGATGCTGCTGTGTTTACCGCAAAGAAAAATTGCGCAGAAATTTGTGTGTAGATAATGGTACCCCTAGAAGTAGGAGCAAAGCTTGAAATTTTACCATTGTGATTATAGATACTGCCACTAGTATTATGTAGCATTGGAACCACTCCCAGATCTTCACTTAACAAATCACCCTCTTCGAAATTTGTTTTTGTTTTTGTTTTGGTATTTGTGTCTTTTTTGTTTTGTTTTTGGAAGACAACCTCATGTCATGATTGATCCGCACAATGATCAGAAATGCACCAATGAGGTGACAGTACAGTACCTTATTGAGATGAGCCAGCATTTGAGAACTTGACAAAAGAACTTGAAACTGTTGATTGCTGGTATGCCAAATACTAACTGTCTTGATTGTGAACCAAGAGACTGTGTGATTGTTCTTACGCTCAGGTTGCCTAATAGACAGGTGGGAAGGACCATACCAAGTTTCGTTGACAGCACTATCCCAGTGAAAGTAGCCGAGAGAGAGACTTGGGTCCACGATTCCCATTGCAGGAAAGTCGGTAGTCCGGAAGGAACTCGTAAATGGAGTGAGATCGCAAAAGTATCACCAGAGACTGTTCCGTAAAGACTGAGAGGCGGCACTGTTGAACACTACCTGAGCGTACTAAAGGATTACAGAAAGAGCAGTCATTGTAATTGATTTGTTATGAACAAGAGTTGTTTTGTTCTATTTCTCTTTTCTCTCTTTCCCACTGACAAACATTTTTTTTTCAGGACATTCTATTTTTGTGAGTTTTTTTTTTATGAGGAGTCGAGTGTGGGACTGGAACTGGTTCTGGAGGAAGGAGTGATTTCCTTATAGGTTCCCAGGATTAGCCGATCAGTTTGTTAAAGTCAGAGAAAAATCAAAGGTCTAGTAGTTATGGAGTTCGGAGGTAATCAGGAACAACCAAACAATGGCTATTCACACATTGCAGATAAAGAGCTCATTAATATATGTGGAAGAAAGGTTTATGAGTGGCTCTCCCCGAATTCCGAAGGTTTATGTTATTTAGGAAGGACACTACTTATAACCCTTGTTCAATTATTAAACAGACCTAGCATACGTTCCAGAAATGGAAACAATGTTCAGAAAATGATAGGAATATGTAGATCATGAAAATTTTATATGTCACTTTCACGATTTGTTTGTGTCTTCTTTATCTACCCAGCAGAACCTCAATCGAATCCAAACATCAGTGTACAAAGACGTAGGTACATGTATGTGTGAAATGTTTGTCGCAAATCAGACATTATAGGCCAAAGCACTGTCCCAGCATACTCTATAGGTTGAATGTTGTCCCACACCCAACCAGTGGTCCCGTGACGGCCGAGTGCATATAGAGGATGTCTCGTCCTCCTCCCTGTCTTCCCCAAATATAGTTAAGTGTCTGATTTGCGAAATAAATACATACTTGTGTCTAGGTCACCGATTATTGTCTAAAATATTTTTTCTTATGTTAATAATTGATGCCAGTTATTGTTTACTGCCAAAGGGTGGACTGTCGAAGTCAAAAATATTACATAGAAAGAACATACAAACACTACAAACATATAGGTCGCTATACTTGCAAATACGCGCAGCGAGCACAGCAATATATGGTAACACACGCATTTACACAGACATGCCACAGAGATGGATTCGACACTTATTTCATTCAGTACATAATTATAATAATATCAAGCGCCAGACATCATAATGATTTAACATTATACAATGAAGTAATGTCATGTATGTGTATTATTTGAACGGAGCAAGATAGGCCTGTCATATTTGGTATTAAATCAAGCAGATTAATGTGTAGATTCATTTGATACTTGTTATTAAGTTGTAGGACATTGCAACAAGGAGTTATGATTAAATGTATGAAAGCTACAATCACTCTTATTAGGACAATAGCCATTTACAGAAACAGGTAGTGGACAGGAAGCTCAGGCCAGCCCCTTTTGATGTCTTCAAGGCTGAACCTGTTTAGCATACGAACAGACTAGTGACTCATCATGAATGAGAAAGTTCCCTCCCCCAAAACTAGATAACACATTGCTGATCACACAGGAGGTAGTTGCTGTTTTTTTCCCAGACGATGATGGAGATGCTGTCTTACCAGTTCCTGCATGATTTTACAGAGAGAGAGAGTTATTTGGAGGGACAAATTTATATGAGAAAGATATGGTAATTGTATCGCTGGCCTGTAACTGTAACTGTATGTATTTTGTATTAACTGATTACTATGCTATTGTATCCATGTAACTATAGGTATAATGTACATTGTAATATATTGAATCCATATCCTTTTAATAACAAATATATACATCAATGAGCTTTGGAACTCAGATAATGTGTGGGTGTATTGTTTTCTCTTATGGGATGCAGTGTTTTGCTATGTATAGCACACATTCATGGCACATGGTAATAAGAGGTGCAGGAGTTTACAATATATATTAGAGCGGGCATTTTAAATATTTGTTAGAAAACATTTTGTTATTTACAAATACATACCCTAAAAGATAGCCCACCTCACCCATACCTTACTGGAGTATTCAGTTTTCCCATTTTCTGCACAATTTTTTAAACAAAAGGGTGTACTGCAACTTTTGAATCACCCTGTATTTTACAAAGTGGTGCATATTTATCAAATTCGCATTTTTAATATGAACATGATAAATATTTTTCTTATAAATTTGCAAAGTCAAAATGAAGATTTTTATGCAGATTTACTCATTTTCTCTTGCCAGAAGACTGGCTCAATAAGACAGGAGCATGTGCCACTGGTAGTCCATGGGGGCTCCATCTCTGTAACAATTTGAAAAATAGTAGCCCATAGCCTACTATAGAATAACACCATCTGGAGATTGCGTTATCTTATTGGGGCCTAGTTACAGAACGCTTTGTATGTTGGAACAAAAAAATAAAATAAAAAAAATATAAAGACTAAATAAATCAAGAGTATGCCTCTGCTCTGCTTTTCTCTTCTTTCATCTACAGTATAAAAATACCATTCCTGCACAGCCACCATTATATCTAGTGAGGGCTGCAGGAAAGTGTAAAGGGAAATGAAAAGGCAGTGAAATCAGAGATTACGAAGTACAAATAATACAAAAGTATTGCTTTCTCCATTTGAAAAAAGCCATATTTTTTTTATTAAATAGACCCATTAAACAAGTCTTATGATGATTTTTTTAAGCATACCACCCTTATTTAGTAGATAAGTAAAGTACAGTTTTTTCACGCATATATACTGTGTGTGTGTGTGTGTGTGTGTGTGTGTGTGTGTGTGTGTGTGTGTGTGTGTATATAAAAAATATAATATTTACTTATTCTCTACACAGAACTTCACTAATGAATGACTCAAGCCCTAGAGAATTACTACAGTCAGTCACTAATTAACAGAAATACATTTCGTGTACCATGAATTCTGCGTGCACTATTACACATTGTAAGAAAATCCTGGTTTCAAAGAACATGATTTTTGTTCTTAGTGATAGGGACTAGAAAATATATGTACATGTCATCACTTGTTATGCTTTCCATCACTGATTGAAAATGTGCTGATAGTAGAACTGAAAGCTAAAGGTTTCCTTTCCATAAATAACTAGAGTGAATTAATTTAGTTTGTTTCTTTATAAATATTTCATTGTGTTTTTTTTTATATCATAATGTTTATAACGACTTATTTAAGAGGTAGCATTTCATATATTTTTAACATTATTTGAGATCAGCGAGCCACTGAGCCCGCAGTGTAGCGTTCATGATACCGATGCCAGAATTCTGACAACTGGCAATGCAGGCAGCTGGAATACTGGTGCAACAGGGCTATTCCCACTCGTGGGTTTCCACGACACCCATATAGTGGGAATAGAATCTGTGATGAGCTCAGCGAGCCACTGAGCCTGCTGCCTGGCGAGCGCAGCAAGCCCGCGAGGGGACTCTTTGCGCTCGCCCCACTGCCTGCATACTGGCGGACAGGATGCCGCTGTCAGTATATTGACGGCCGGTATCCCGGCCGTCTGTAAATCATACTGAACCCGTACTTACTGACTGTGCACTGTTATTCATAGCTCTTGTGCTCTTGAGAATGAGACTCTACTACTTGTGCTCTACCTGCTTTCTGAATAGCTTTAATATTATGGGCGGAATTCAATTAGACCCCAAAATTTTGGTGGGACAATTCAGTTGTAGCCCATTTTTCCCCCCAAGAAATGTCCCGTTTTCGAGCTAAAAAACACATAGTATCTGGGATAAGTTTCAGGACATGTGTTTTTCACGGCCACAATTGCGAAATCAGTACACTTACTGGGAATTTTTTTCGGGACCTCATGGGTGCCACCTTTGGGCTGCCTTCAGGGCTAATTGGATAGACCTGAGGATCAATTAGTCCACAGTAAATTACCATGGACAATTTAATTCCACCCATGACTTTTTTGTAGATTGTACTAATAAATTAAATTGACAGATAGGGCCTGATTCTCAGTTGGTAGTAAAACAAAAAAGAGCAAGTAACTGTGCACCTTAACAAACCATGTTCAATGTAGTGGGCACAAGCATACTTCCCCAACATGATCCTCTCCCGGAGGGACAAAATGCTCTGCTTCTGGATTTCTCTTAATTTAGGATTGCCAGCTCCAGGTTAACACAGGTTAATGGATTAGAAAAGTCTTTCAGCACAGGTGATGGCAATCATAAATGAAGAGGGAAGTCCAGGAGCAGAGCATTCTGTCCCTCCTGGAGAGAGTCATGTTGGGAGGTATGCACAGGGAGTAAACAATGGAAGAAATGTAATAGTCTCCGATTTGTGATTCTGTCAAATTTCCATTGCGTTGCAACTTGCAAGTCGCCAGATGTAATAGAATGGGAGTGGCCACAAAGTTGCCAGGGATACACCAGAATGAACATACCTGACCACAAATCACTGTCCTAATTTTCTAATGGTAAACATACAAGTTGCCAGATGTAATAGCCAGTGATTTTTCAGGTAGCCGTAAATCAGGCTTTCCCAACGTCAGTGCTCAAGACACATTAACAGTCCAGGTTTTAGGGATATCCATGCTTAAATACAGGTGACTTAATTAGTACCTCAATTATTTTGATTTATTGGGATACTGGTGGACATGAGACTGATGCCGGAACCCCAACACTACTCAGGAGACTGGCGCCAGAAGATCGAGAGCCGCCATCTTCAAGGTAAGTAGCAGACTAACTTTTAGGGTTAGGGCCAAAGGAGGGGTTAGGGTTAGGCACCAGGGAAGGGGGTGGTGGTTTAGCCCTAGCTGCCACCCCTGGTGGGTTAGAGGTAGGGTGGGGGGATAAATATACTTACCCCCTCCAATGTCAGGATCAAGGTCGTGATGCTGCTAGTTAATGAGGTTTAAAAGAGGCAAAATGCCCATTGGGTTCAACCTGTATTCTGTATTAAGCTATGCACATTATAATGTACCTGTTGAAGACAGTAATGGTTTAGTACTAATTAACAACTTTCATTTGTATCACTCCCGGATATTTAATGTCAATATATTAAATGCTATAGCCTTGGATACCTTTCTCAGTTAGAAATTTGTCCAATCCGGTTTTAAATGAATTTACAGAGTCCGCCATTATCACATTCTCCGGCAGGGAGTTAGAAATCTTTATTGCCCTTACTGTGAAGAACCCTTTCCTACGTTGTGTATGGAATTTTCTCTCCTCTAGCCTCAGCGAGTGCCCACGTGTCCTATACAGAGTTCTTTTAATAAACAAATCCCCTGCTAACTCCTTGTAATTACCCTTTACATATTTGAAGATACTGGGGTATATTTACTAAGGTCCGATTTTGACCGAGATGCCGTTTTTTCTTCAAAGTGTCATCTCGGTCATTTACTAAACTCAAATCTCGGCAGTGAGGAGGGCATTCGTATTTTTTTTTAAGTCCAACAAAAAAAATACGAATGAATACACCATCGGTCAAAACGCGGCTGTTTAAGTATGAATCTCGGTAATTTACTAAGAAGTGCAAAGCAAAAAAAAAAAAAAAACACTGCCGTGAAAAAATACAACTCGTAAAAAAGTGCTAAAAAAAAACAGACCTGCTTTTTTGAGCCGTGATTGGATAGGCATGCACGGATCCATGAGATCCGTGCATGTATATCAGTGGGAAGGGGTGGGAAAGTGTTAATTTTTGTGAAAAAAATTGCGTGGGGTCCCCCCTTCTAAGCCAAACCAGCCTCGGGCTCTTTGAGCCGATCCTGGTTGCAGAAATATGGGAAAGAAAATGACAGGGGTTCCCCCATATTTAAGCAACCAGCATCGGGCTCTGCGCCTGGTCCTGGTTCCAAAAATACGGGGGACAAAAAGCGTAGGGGTCCCCCGTATTTTTAAAACCAGCACCGGGCTCCACTAGCTGGACAGATAATGCCACAGCCGGGGGTCACTTTTATATAGTGCCCTGCGGCCGTGGCATCAAATATCCAACTAGTCACCCCTGGCCGGGGTACCCTGGGGGAGTGGGGACCCCTTCAATCAAGGGGTCCCCCCCCAGCCACCCAAGGGCCAGGGGTGAAGCCCGAGGCTGTCCCCCCCATCCAATAGGCTGCGGATGGGGGGCTGATAGCCTTTTTGTAAAAGTGTAAGATATTGTTTTTAGTAGCAGTACCACAAGGCCCAGCAAGCCTCCCCCGCATGCTGGTACTTGGAGAACCACAAGTACCAGCATGCGGCGGAAAAACGGGCCCGCTGGTACCTGTAGTACTACTACTAAAAAAATACCCAAAAAAAGACAATACACACACACCTTGAAAGTAAAGTTTTATTACATCCATCCACACAAACATACATACATACTTACCTTATGTTCACACGCAGGTCGGTCCTCTTGTCCAGTAGAATCCATGGGGTACCTGTTGAATAAATTATACTCACCAGATCCCGGGTACCAGGCTCCTCGGATAATCCTTTTGTAATCCACGTACTTGATTAAAATAAAAAAACGGAGACCCGAGCCACGCACTGAAAGGGGACCCATGTTTTCACATGGGTCCCCTTTCCCCGAATGCCAGAAACCCACTCTGACTTCTGTCTAAGTGGGTTTCTTCAGCCAATCAGGGAGCGCCACGTTGTAGCACCCTCCTGATCGGCTGTGTGCTCCTGTACTGACTGACAGGCGGCACACGGCAGTGTTACAATGTAGCGCCTATGCGCTCCATTGTAACCAATGGTGGGAACTTTCTGCTCAGCGGTGAGGTCACTTTCGGTCAACCGCTGAGCAGAAAGTTCCCACCATTGGTTACAATGGAGCGCATAGGCGCTACATTGTAACACTGCCGTGTGCCGCCTGTCAGTCAGTACAGGAGCACACAGCCGATCAGGAGGGTGCTACAACGTGGCGCTCCCTGATTGGCTGAAGAAACCCACTTAGACAGAAGTCAGAGTGGGTTTCTGGCATTCGGGGAAAGGGGTCCCATGTGAAAACATGGGGCCCCTTTCAGTTCGTGGTCGGGACTCCGTTTTTTTATTTTCTCAAGTACGTGGATTACAAATGGATTTGAAGAGGACCGATCTACACTGGACTTTGTGAGTATAATTTTTTCAACAGGTACCCCATGGATTCTACTGGACAAGAGGACCGACCTGCGTGTGAACATAAGGTAAGTATGTATGTATGTTTGTGTGGATGGATGTAATAAAACTTTACTTTCAAGGTGTGTGTGTATTGTCTTTTTTGGGGTATTTTTTTAGTAGTAGTACTACAGGTACCAGCGGGCCCGTTTTTCCGCCGCATGCTGGTACTTGTGGTTCTCCAAGTACCAGCATGCGGGGGAGGCTTGCTGGGCCTTGTAGTACTGCTACTAAAAACAATATCTTACACTTTTACAAAAAGGCTATCAGCCCCCCATCCGCAGCCCATTGGATGGGGGGGACAGCCTCGGGCTTCACCCCTGGCCCTTGGGTGGCTGGGGGGGGGACCCCTTGATTGAAGGTGTCCCCACTCCCCCAGGGTACCCCGGCCAGGGGTGACTAGTTGGATATTTGATGCCACGGCCGCAGGGCACTGTATAAAAGTGACCCCCGGCTGTGGCATTATCTGTCCAGCTAGTGGAGCCCGGTGCTGGTTTTAAAAATACGGGGGACCCCTACGCTTTTTGTCCCCCGTATTTTTGGAACCAGGACCAGGCGCAGAGCCCGATGCTGGTTGCTTAAATATGGGGGAACCCCTGTCATTTTTCCCCCCATATTTCTGCAACCAGGATCGGCTCAAAGAGCCCGAGGCTGGTTATGCTTAGGAGGGGGGACCCCACGCCATTTTTTTTACAGTTTTACAGTGCTTATTTTAAAAAAAAACCCCAGCACGGATCACACAGATCCGGCCGAGATTCATTTAGAAAAAGTCAGCAGTGTTTTGCTAATCACTGCCGTAAAAAACAAAAAAAAAACACGAATGACATCGACATCGGAAAACCCGAAAATGCAGAATACGGCAGCTTAGTAAATTAGTCGTAATAAATTCAAAAAGTTGCAGTTTTACACTTTCGATGTCATTCGTGATTATTCTCCCACCAAATCGGGAGAATTACGAATGTTAGTAAATATACCCCACTGTCTTAATAATGTCTCCTCTTAGACGTCTCTTTTCTAGTGTATACATATTTAACCTAGTAAGTCTTTCCTCGTACTCCAGTGCCTCTAACCCTTTAATCAATCTTCTTTGAACTCTTTTGAGTTCCCCGCTTTTTTATAATGTGGTGCCCAAAATTGAACACAATATTCCAGGTGCGGACATACCAATGATTTGTACAGCGGCAGGATTACATCCTCGTCCCTTGTCTCAACACCCTGTTTTATGCATGCAAGCACCTTACTTGCCTTCTTTGCTGCATTTTGACATTGTGTATTGTTATTAAGCCTATTATCTAACAGCACCCCAAAATCTTTTCCCACTACTGTTACCCCTATATTTTCCCCATTTAATGTGTTGGATGCAAGTTTGTTTTTTATCCCAAAATGCATAACTTTGTATTTTTCTATATTGAACCTCATTCTCCATTTAGATGCCCAGGTTTCAAGTTTAAATAAGTCATTCTGTAGAGACTCCACATCCATTTCCGAATTAATTACCTTACACAGTTTAGTATCATCTGCAAAGATTGACACTGTGCTTTCCAGGCCTATTCCTAGATCATTAATAAATATATTGAACAGTAGCGGGCCGAGTACGGACCCTTGTGGTATTCCGCTGACTGCCGGTGCCCAGCTCAAGAATATCCCATTGACCACTACTCGTTGTACCCTGTTATCCAGCCAATTACTTATCCATGTACAAATAGTATTTCCAAGGCCAAGCTCCCTTAATTTAATGATCAGTCTCCGGTGAGGCACTATATCAAAGGATTTTCCAAAATCTAAATAGACCATATCCACTGCTTCTCCCTGGTCAAGATTAACGCTCACTTCCTCGTAGAAGCTAATTAAGTTAGTTTGACATGATCTGTCCCTCACAAACCCATGCTGACTCTTGCTAATAATTTTAGTAGACTGCATATAATCCTCTATGCTATCCCTCAAAATTCCTTCCAATATTTTACCCACTATGGAGGTCAAACTAACCGGTCTATAGTTGCCAGGATGATTTTTGGTTCCCTTTTTAAATAATGGCACTTACTCAGTTATACACCAATCCTTCTGTACCATGTCTGATCTAATTGAACTATAGAAAATCAAGTATAGGGGTCTTGCTAGCTGTGACCTAAGCTCCATAAGAACCCTCGGGTGAAAACCATCTGAGCCAGGTGATTTATTAATCTTTATGTTGCTTGGTCTCTCCAGGACTACTTCCCCACTTAAACAAGCATCTAGCAAAGAGTCATTAGCTTCACTGTCCTTATGCACTACTATCACCGTCTTATCCTCCCTGGTGAACACTGATGAAAAAAATTGTTCTGTTTTTCTGCTTTTATTTTGTCATTGTTTATCAAGGCTCCTAGTTCATCTTTTAATGGGCCTATGTTCTCCTTTTTTAACCTTTTACTGTTTATGTATTTATAAAACTTTTTAGGATTGGTTTTACTCTTTATAGAGATTTGCTTTTCATTTACAATTTTAGCTGCTCTTATTAATTTTTTGCATCTTTTTTTGCATTCCTTGTAGTACTGGAATTACTCCTCCCCTTCATTAGATTTAAATGCTTTGAAAGCACGCTTCTTTTTAGCCATTTCTTCTTTGACCTCCTTATTAAGCCACGTTGGTTTGAGTTTAGTACTCCTGCATTTACTGGCCATGGGAATGAATTTGTGAATATTGCTATCGAGCAACCCTTTTAAAGCATCCCACATTTCTGTAGTGTCTTTACAATTAAACAAAACTTCCCAGTCAATGTCGTTTAGTGCCCGTCTCAGCATATTTAAGTTAGCTTTTCTAAAGTTTAATGTTTTGGTTGATCCCTTATAGCTATGTTTCTTGAAACTGATGTTGAATGTGATCATATAGTGTTATATACAGCAGTAGTAGTACAGTTTGTACTCCTGGTACATCGCAGCATCAGTCCTAGCAGCAGATCAATGTTGCAATTCCCTGGGAACCTTTATCAAGTTGAGACTATATAAACATCATGGTCACCTCAGCAGCCCACAATGCAAACCTGACCGGACGCCCTTAATATAGAGGAGTCAATTGGGCAAAAAACATCAAATCAAGCAGGTCAAGTCACCAGTCTGAATAGAAGTCTGAATTGCATTCTATTCAGACTGGTGACCTGTGCACATGTTTTGATCTGGAGCCTGGTTTTGTACCACTGTGATTGTATCAATAATATATCAGTGCAAATTTATTACAGTATACTAGCGAACTGTTTCTGTCATCAGATTGGAAGTGTTGTATTTACATAGGTCAACCCTTTGAGATGCCGTCTTCAATTTTCGTCTAAACAAAATCTCTATTATGGAGCAACTGTGTTACTACTTTTTTTGATTTATGGTCTTCAAAGACTTACTCAAGCAGTGAGCGTGTCCATACAGTAAACATGAATGTATTTAATCGTTGTATGCCCCTGATGAAATCTTTAAGATGAAATGCATAGGGTTCACCAATCAATACCTGCCATGTCCTAGTGTATGTAAATTCCACCCAGAGCTCACACCTTTTGCTAAAGGTGAAGGTGGAATCTATTCCAACTTCTTGTACTCAGACATGTGTTTGAACTCATTGGTTTTATGATACTTTGTATGTTATTTAAAATATTTTTTAGAAGTAAAAGAAAATCTTGTACTAAATATGTCTGATTTTTCTTCTGTTTTGGGTGGTTTTTGGTGAGAGGGTGTATTCCTAGGGAACCTCGCTGTGACCACCTGAATCCAAAAAAACTCGACACATTGTACATTGGTTGATCCACTGAGTGACCAGCTTCTTCCCGAACTGAATTCACAGATATATATATATATATATATATATATATCAGCGCACAGAGATACTGTTTTTGTTTGTATGCATATTTTGGTTACCCACTAACAGGGGTTCCATCTCCAATTTATATTATACAGCAAAATAAAGAGTATTTCTTTTTGTCTGATCATGAGTATACCAGAGCTAAATTAGTGACAGTTCCCAAGGTTCTGTTCAGTTCTGGTTTGAAATAAAAGTTCTAACAGTGCTCATGCATGAATGGCTCTCAGCAAAGGTTCTTTCGGACCACTTGCTCAGACATAAAATTAGTCCATTATATTAAAGTTTTTCAAATTATAAAGAGGTTTTCCATCTTTTTCCATTTCTTCATGAATCCATCTGTACTTCTACACCAGTAGTTCTATCCTAAACTTCTTCCACCTTCAGTCTCAAGATGTGTGGGTTATTTTACAAAACAAAAAAAGAGGAAACAAATATAGTTTACACTGTGTGAGTCCAAAAGTATTCACTCGGTATGATATCTGCTCAGCGATACTTGAATATAATCATGCCTTGGGTCATATTGCACCGTTACCTGCCAGTGATTGCAGATTTTCCTGGTGTCTTCCAAACCTTACTCAGAATGGGTTGCAGAAAAGACAACATAAAGTCTACTTTCGTATATGCTGAATGTGACAAAAAAAAACCCATTTAAGATTGCTTGTATGTTAATTGCAATTGTTTTATGCTTTACAAGAATGAAAACATAAACATAAATATTTACATAATCTAGACTTGGTTTATTAGCTTACTAATAAAATGTGTTGCCACATATCGTTATGCTGACAAATGGCTAAAGCTTGGAGGTTCTTATTCACCTCAGTTTGCACAACTGAGTTCATTTAATCCACAAAATGTAAGGCATGTAATAGTGTGTGGTGGGAATAAGGACGTAGCAGGGAGGTTCCAACATGCTATTTAGGGTGTAGTAGTGCCATTAATCAAAGTATGTGCAGTAGGTGTTGAGTTGTTGCTTAGGCTGTGTGCCTTTACTTAGCAAGAAAAAAAGAGACGTACTACTTAGCAATGATTAAAAGAAAACAACTAAACTGAAAGTATATATATGAAAATAAAATAAAGAAAATACTTATGAGCTAAGAACAATTGTATCTTTTGTGCTACATTCTTGACAATAAATCAGCACAACTAAAGGAGGTGAACAAATGAATATATCGCAGGGTATAATTTTTTGGAGCCAGACAATCTGGCAAGAGATTATGGTTATTCTGCCAAGTCTTGCTAGCTGGTCATAAATTCATGTAACTTCTTCATTTAGACAGACATATCCTCACCAAATATTTGTGCCAAATGCCTTACCTCGGACATCCGTATATGCATGATTCTAGAAGAGCCTTAGATGTCTATTTACTAAGCCTTGGACGGAGATAAAGTCCCAGCCAATCAGCTCCTAACTACCATGTCGCAGCAGGCTGGGTTTGAAAAATGATAGGAGCTGGTTGGTTGATACTTTATCCCCATCCACTTTATCTCCATCCAAAGCTTAGTAAATAGACCCCTTAGTATCTATGGAAAATAAAACATATTTGATTAAGTGATTAATTGGATTGTACTTGCAATACTAGATAACATTCCAGATATTACTCTATGACTGACAATATTTACTCAAGGTGTCTAGAGGTGCCAATACACATTGCAATTTTGCGACCGAATTACTGTAGGCTATTTTAAACCTAGTTGGGGAAAAAAATGATGGGTCTGACCCTGTATATGGTCATTGTCCTACCATGCTGTGTCCATCTATACTATATATTGGAAAGCAGTCAGTATATTTGTATAGTTAAATCTAATCCAGACAGGATCCTGTATTTGTGCACCTTCACCCTGTGGAGGAGATTTTACCAATTTAGAATGAAAATATAACATCTTGTAATAACCTATTGCATCTCATTATAACCCTTATATTCTTTACCGTTATATTTTTCCTTATCTAAGCACCATTGTTCTTTGTATGTTCTTAAAAAAAATTCTTTTGAAGCATAATAATTGTCAATTAATCAAAGGATACACACCCTTTGTTTCAGCCCCATACTGCTACCACATTTGAATTTTCAGATTCCCAGACAGGGAGCATGGACGTGGGTGTGACTAACACCATAGAATGGCTACAACCAATTTCTTTCTTAGATTTCAGGCCTCCAAATGCCCCTTCATATGCTATCAGAACCTCACAAACTTCTTTATATGGCATGAGAGCCCCCACATGCCCCTTTTTATTCCATATTTTCCCCTCATGCGCTATATAGGCCATCAGAAACTCAACATGTCCCTTTATATGCTATCAGGTCTGTATGCTACTTTTTATGCCATCCACACACGTCACTTATATGTATTTACCCTCCTCCACATGCACCTTGTATGGCATTAGAGCCCCCTCATGATCCTTATTTGCATCACCTCTCCTCCACATGCCCATTTATATGTCAGAAACCTATCATGCACAGCCTTTATATATGTGTTCCCTTTGTTCGTGGCTCACCTAGTATACACTGTACCAGGGAAATGTTCTGAATCCAATCTCAGTCTCGACGACTTGTCACTTACAAAGCAGTACTCAAGATAGTGGTGATTGGCAGAAATGACTGCACATCGCCGGCGGAAGCATAGGAGGCGGGCAGTGGGCGGGAACGATGTCCTCGAGATTCGTGAAATTATGAGCATAACATAGGCTCACAAGTGTGAGGGGAGAAAAGTCCTGATACAGTCTGTGTTAATTACGTACACTCTGGATAGATGTCCTCACTTGCTTACTGCCTTGTGTAATCCCTATGGCCCTGTCACAGGGAGTACTTTATAGGTATTTTAAGGGATATGTAATAAAACAGATGAATTATATATGGGTTACTGTATATTGTCTTCTGTAAACTATAAGGCCTTACACTACTAGCCAAGTGCTTTATACTGATCATAGAAATCTCAGGCTACCTCCAATATTAATAATAAATAGGGAATGCATTGTTATTTTTTACATTAGGAAATATTTATTATTTGTTGCAAAAGGGAACTTATTATTTATTTTTTTACAGTAGCGGATGCATTCGTTTTTATTTACAGCATGTAATGCATTTGTTCTCATTTATAGCAGTAAAGGGATACAGTTAAGATGCCGACGGCAGAATACCAACAGCCATCAGAATGCCAATGCTGGAATCCCAACAGGGTCAGGAGACTGATGTAGGAATCTTGACAGCTGGCATCCCAACTGTAAGTAAAGCGGGCTGGTTAGGGTTGTGCCGGGCAGAGATAGGTTTAGGTCCCATCCGCGGAAAATAAGAGGAAATTAGGCATAGGCTGTGGGGAGGGGGGGGGGGGGGGGGGTTAGGTTTACGCACCACCAGTGGGAGGTTAGGCACTAAGGGGGAAGGGTTAGGCTGCAGGGAAGGGGTGGTCAGGTTTAGGCACCAACGGGGGAAGGTTACGGTAAGGCACTAATAAGGGGGACATTTACTAAGCAGTGATAAGAGCGGAGAAGTGAGCCAGTGGAGGAGTTGCCCATGGCAACCAATCAGCACTGAAGTAACATAGTAACATAGTTTATGAGGTTGAAAAAAAACCATTAGTCCATCAAGTTCAACCTATTAGTATTCTCCTACTCTGTATTATTTTTAGGACTACTTTTATCTGTTTGATAAAGTCTGCCGTTGTGTTGTATTTCCTCATTTTATTATAACTATAGTATGTGATTTATCTTCCATAACCCTGTATATCATTATCCATGAGGAATTTATCTAGCCCATTCTTAAAAGAATTGACCGAGTCTGCCATCACTACTCTCTCAGGCAGGGAATTCCAAATACGTATTGTCCTTACTGTGAAAAAACCTTTTCGCCTCTGTGTGCGGAATCTCCTCTCCTCTAACCTAAGTGGGTGTCCACGTGTCTTCTGTGTTGATCTTACCAAAAACATATCCACCCCACAAGCTCTGTGCATTGTCCCCTTAAATATTTATAAATGTTGATCATGTCTCCTCTTAATCTCCTCTTTTCCAGTGTGAACATGTCAAGCCTTGCAAGTCTTTCCTGGTATTCCAGCATCTCCATCCCCTTAATTAGTTTGGTCGCCCATCTCTGAACCTTTTCTAGTTCCAGGATATCCTTTTTGTAGTAAGGTGCCAAAAATTGTGCGCAGTATTCCAGATGGGACCTCACTAGGGCTTTATATAATGGGAGTATAACACCCATATCCCCAGGGCCGGATCTACCATTAGGCAGAGTTAGGCAGCTGCCTAGGGGCGCCGTCCACTGGAGGGCACCACCACTGAATTCATCTAGCAAAAAACTGAAGGATATCTCTGTATGCGGTCAGTTTTGAACTTAAAGATGGGGGGATGGAACACAATAAGGAGCATGCAAATATATGTATGTGCGTATATACACATGTATGCACATACAATTTTATGGGATTTTATGGGATGTAGATGGCATCGCGGCGGACCAGATGCTGATGTTTAGAATACCGTCTTCAGAATCCTGACACGTATCAGAATGCTGACGCCAGGATCCCGACAGCCGGCATCCTGAATGTTAGTGTTAGGCTGCGGGGAGACAGGGATAGGGTAAGAGTAAGGGGTAAGGTTAATTCATTTCATTTAAAATTACGTTATTATGGTGCTCGGGTGCCACTGTCAGTATTCTAACCGTGTATGTAATGTATAATGATACAGTTCACCCGAGCTCACTTAGTGGCCACCTGCATCTCCCCTGCGGGAGGTGTGTGTGAGGGGGGAGGGGGTTGCAGACTAGGGGGCACTAGGCAGAAGGTTTGCCTAGGGTGCTGAGAGACCTTGCACCGGCCCTGCATATCCCCAGCCTTTTTTGCTGTGATCCTACGTTGTGTGCTGCTGCTAAGTTTGTTATCTATGTGAACACCTAAGTCTTTTTCCAGTACGGAGTCCCCTAACACCACCCCATTTAGTATGTAGGTGTTATTTTTGTTCTTGCTACCAAGGTGCATTACCTTGCACTTGTTTGTATTGAAACTCATTCTCCATTTTGCTGCCCATGATTCCAGTTTGAATAAATCATTCTGGGCAGACTCAGCATATAACCTTACATAGTTTGGTATCGTCTGCAAAAATTGACACCATGCTCCCTAAACCTTCTGCTAGATCGTTAATGAAAATGTTCTACAATGGTGGTCCAAGTACAGACCCTTGTGGCACTCCACTTAGTACTTCAGTCCAATTTGAAAAAGATCCATTTACCACAATGCGCTGCTCCCTATTATCTAACCGATTTCTAACCCAAGTGCATATTGTGTTCCCTAGCCCCAATTTTTGTAACTTATAGATAAGTCTCATGTGTGGCACTGTGTCGAAAGCCTTAGCAAAGTCTAAAAAGATTACATCCACCATAATAATTTTCATACTATAAAATGATACAGAGCTGCTGATTGGTTGATGGGGCCACTTCTCTACTGACTCACTTCTTTGCTCTTATCACTGCTTAGTAAATGTCCCCCTAAGGCAGGGAATTTAGGCTGTGAAAAGGGAGGGTTGGGGTTAGGGGGTAGGGGAGAGGGGGAACAGTGTTACCCTTCCCCCCTTCCCATTAGAATTTACATTGTTGGGATGCCGGCGTCGGTATTCTGACTGCTGGCATCTCGTCAGCCAGGATATCATACATATCATACTGAATCCGCAGGGACTGCATTTGTTCACATTTACAGCAGAGAATGCATTTTTTATTGTTGTACAGTGGGGAATGCATTCTTATTTAAAGTAGGGAATGCATTGTTTCTTATTTACAGTAGGTATTTCATTATAATTTATTCATACTTAGGGAATGCATAACTCCCAACATTACTAACCTGTAAAGAGGAACACCTGCGCTCGCCCGCCAGGAAAGGGAGTGTGGCCTACGAGAAAGGGGGCGTGGCTTCTCGGGAGAGCCCACGATCGAGAGCCATGCCCCCATTTTCGTCACTGAGGGGGCATGCCCAGCACTCTGTGAGCTGCTGGCATGCCTTCTCTCCCTCTGTGTGCACTGAATAGACCCGCTGCTCTGCTAAGCAAAGCAGCGAGTGCAGGAGCCTAACAACTGACCCCCCTCCACACCACGGGACACTGCGGCCCGCGGGTGGGTCAGGGGGACAGTCCCAAAAAAACGGGACTGTCCCGTGAAAATCAGGACAGTTGGGAGGTATGGGAATGCATTATGACTTATAATACACAAGCATTCACGATGAACACATAATTTAAGTATTGTGAACTATTTTGACTTTTATGTTAGTTGTCTTTTAATAAAACAGAATTAACAGTATATAGTACATACACAGGCCCGGCGCTAGCCGCTCAGCAAAGGTGTGCAGTGCAGGAAGGTTCCAGGCTGGAGAGGCAATCTCCCTGCTCTGCTTCCCTGTGCTGGGCTGATGTCCCTGCTGCTGCCAGCTGCTGCACCTGTCACACTCTATGACAGGCAGCGGTGCCGGCAGCACGAAGCCTCCTCTCCCCTCCCCTCCCCTCCCCTGTGGCAGTGCAGCAGTGTGTGGACCTAAAAGGGGGCGGAGCTACACTGGACCAGGGTGCAGCAGGAGGATGAACTGTTACAGCTCCGGGCAGCCAGACTTTCTTAGGCAAGTGTCTGGAAAGAGAGTGAGTGATTGAAAGTGTGCGTGTATGTGTGTAGACAGTATCTGTGTATATTATATGTGTGACTGTGTATGTGTGTAATGTATGTGTGTGTATCTGTGTGTGTATGTGTGACTGTGGCATAATGTGTGTAAGTGTCTCTGGTACAGGGGGTGTTTCGTGTCTAAGTGTCACTGGTACAGGTGGCGTTACGTGTGTGTCACTGGTACAGGGGGCGTTACCTGTGTAAGCGTCACTAATACAGGGGGCATTATGTGCGCTGTCCCTTTGTAAAGTATGGGAGGGCGCAAATTTATAGTTTGCAGGGGGGTGCCGGAACACCCTAGCACCGGCCCTGTACATACACTATATACATACAGTATTCTTTAACAAACATGCATTAACAAATAGCAAGTAGCAGGGAGGCATTTAGCAATCAGCACAGAAATGTATTTTATTTAATGAACTATTATAAACAAATTTCCAGAAAAATAAAAATCAGTTAATGTCAGTTTAAGTTAGTTTTGTAAATAAAGAGAGAACATGTTGTGACAAAACGCCGGCCCTCAATGCATGCGCCCAGCAATCACTGATTGGGTTTTGGTCACATGCGACCTGGCCAATAGGGGATTCCCTCTTACCGTCAGTAACCACCTGTTACTGACTCCACCCACTGGGCAGTGGGCAGGTGTGTCGCTGCCACCACCAGGCTAGATATAAGTAAATTTAAAACCTGCAATTCTACAACTGCACATGGAGCTCTAAATATAACATGTTAAAACACATTGTTAAACATACATTTAGTCATTTACAGTGCATGGTGCATAGAGATGATTCGCCCATTTAGATAATGGCGAACGCGTAATGAGTTTATCATGTGGGATGGAGGTCTCTGGCCACACATGCTATGGGAAATTTTCCTGAGAAACAATAATAACAGCATACTGCAGCTACAGTACTAACCTATGTCCTGTTTTAAAATATCTTGGTATGTATTTGTTCACATAGCATCATTTTTAAATAAGCCCCAGTATTGTACATGTGTAATGCAGTGGCGTGCGGTGAGGTCAGTGGCTGGTGAAGCACTGCAGGCATAATGTTCTCTGAGTCACACTGATGACCCCTACCGCCGCCAAGCTAATACCCTGCCTGAACCCTCTGGAACTTTCTCTTCATTTGATCCCACAAGTGAAGATGAAGTATCAACACTCTTTTCATCCTCCTACTCCACTACCTCTCCTCTTGATCCTATACCCTCACAGGTCAGTAAAACTTTGTCTCCTGTGCTTATCCCAACCTTAACTAAAATCTGTAATCTCTCTCTCTCTACTGGTATCTTTCCCTCTCTGTTTAAACATGCAGTCATTACTCCCATTCTAAAAAAACACAACTCTGACCCAAACACACTCTCTAACTACCGTCCCATTTCTCAGCTACCCAGTCCCTCCAAGCTACTTGAGAGGCTTGCCTACACTCGCCTTACACACTTTCTTAACTCGCACAACTTATTGGATCCACTTCAGTCAGGCTTTCGTGCTCAACACTCCACAGAGACGGCACTGACCAAAGTAGTGAATGATCTAGTCACTGCTAGATCAAAAGGCCATTACACACTACTTATTCTTCTAGATCTCTCTGCTGCTTTTGACACTGTTGACCACTCTCTTCTCATACAAACACTACAATCCCTAGGTCTTCAGGACACAGCCCTTTCTTGGTTCTCATCCTACTTATCTAATCGCTCTTTCAGTGTTCACTTCTCTGATTCTACCTCCTCTTCTATACCTCTATCAGTTGGTGTACCGCAAGGCTCAGTCTTAGGTCCTCTGCTTTTCTCAATCTATACCTCCTCTCTTGGTAAACTAATCAGCTCCTTTGGATTTCAGTATCATTTGTATGCTGATGATACTCAAATCTACCTATCCTCCCCAGATTTGTCACCACCAGTATTGGCTCGTGTCACTGGATGCCTGTCTGCCATTTCATCCTGGATGTCATCTCGCCACCTCAAACTCAACATTTCCAAAACCGAATTAATTATTTTCCCACCAGCTAAGAGTAGTTGCCAACCTGATATCTCTATAACTGTTGACAATGCAACTATCCACCCCACCCCACAAGCTCGTTGCCTAGGTGTCACCCTTGACTCTGAACTGTCCTTTGTTCCACACATTCAATCTGTCTCTAAATCATGTTACATGCACCTTAAAAACATATCCAAAATACGCCCTTATCTTACACAAGACACTGCAAAAACTCTAATCCATGCACTCATCATCTCCCGCATTGATTATTGTAATAGTCTCCTTACTGGTCTTCCCAAACATAGGCTATCACCACTTCAATCCATTTTAAATGCAGCTGCGAGGCTAATCTTCCTCGCCAGACGTTCTTCATCTGCTGATCCGCTCTGTCAGTCCCTCCATTGGTTACCGGTATTCTACCGTGTCAAATATAAAATACTTTTACTTACATACAAGGCTATTAACCAAACTGCACCATCATACATCTCCTCACTCATCTCAAAATATCTCCCTACCAGACCTCTCCGCTCTGCACAAGATCTGCGTCTCTCATCCACATGTATTACCTGTTCCCACTCAAAATTACAGGACTTTACCCGGGCTTCACCCACTCTGTGGAATGCCCTCCCACGCACAGTAAGACTCTCCTCTAGTCTCCAAACCTTTAAACGTTCTCTGAAAACTCATCTCTTCAGACAAGCCTACCAAATTTCAGACCCACACACATAACCTTCACAGCTTCCCTATCAAGTTACATACCCTCTGTACAGTCCACATAAACTCACATTTTGTCTTCCAACATTGCTAGGTGATCATATCATATACAACCCATTAAGAACCTAGCAACCTGGGGAACCATTATGTGACAGGTAGCATCTATCCTTGTGTATCAATGCCTATTTCCCTATAGATTGTAAGCTTGCGAGCAGGGCCTTCCTACCTCTGTCTGTCTGTCTTTGCCCAGTTTTGTTCTATAATTGTTGTTCTAATTGTAAAGCGCAACGGAATATGCTGCGCTATATAAGAAACTGCTAATAAATAAATAAATAATAAATAATACCCGCTACCACCACCAAGCCGATGCCAGTTACTGCCGACGTCCCTGATGCGTCAGCTTGGGCAGGTGAGGGATCTTTCCAGATCCCTCCCTGCTGTCAGAGACAGACAGGCAGACAGACAGAGGATGTGAGAGAATGGTGGAAAGAGACACACAGAGGAAAGAGACAGACAGGCAGACAGAAGATGTTAGAGGATGGTGAAAGAGACACACAGAGGAAAGAGACAGACAGGCAGACAGACAGAGGATGTGAGAGGATGGTGGAAAGTGTCAGAGTCGAAAAATATAATGATTCACCATTGCCTTGTACTAACCCCAATGCACATGCCCGCTGCTCGTGCACCGACTCCCCCGTGCGTACGCATCCCCTCAGGTTGCGTAGGGGACGCTCCGGCGTTGCCTGCGCTCCGGGATGTGTATTTATGGCGGTGTTTGTGTGCGACTAGCGAGCGACTCGATCGCTACATATTTAGCCAATATAATGTGTTTTGTAGGTAATATTCCCTTTTATAATATCTGTAAGTATGTTTAGTGTAACTGGTTCATGGACAAAGGAATTCCTCTTTGCATGATACGAAGGGTCAGACAGGGTCTGAGCGGTGGTGTTTAGTACCTAACCGGAGAGTATTTTATTAGAAACATTCCGGTGTTGGTTAGGAAGAGATCGGTCGCTCCAGCGTATAGTTATATGTAAAAGTAGTTTATGGACTTTAAAAGTATTTGCTGTTTTATTACACATGTGATGGGAGTCCTGAGGATTCCTCCCACTTGAGCAGTTTGAAATAGTCACAGCCCACCTGTTCAAATCCACCTATGACCTTTTGTTACAGTGCAGAGAGGCATTCCTGTGTCCAATGAACAATAAGATTGTAGGGCCCTTTGTAGTGTACTGTATGTTGTGTATATAAGGCAGCCAGCCTGGGCCAGCTCTCTCACTTCTCTCCACAAGGTTTTCATCATTGATTAACTGAGAGCTGGATTTCCAGATAGCGCAGGCGATTCATTCCCACGTGTGTAAGTTTCTCTGTGACCATCTTATTCTCTGTCTGTATTTGCCATACTCTCTCTCTCTCACTGTTATTGTTTAGGATTAAGACGCTATTGTATATTTATGTCTAGTATTCTGTTTAGGTGTTTTATGTTAGTGCTGTAGTGTATAAGCTGTTAACTGTATTTTTCGTTTTTACATAGCTAAATCTCGTTAGTAAAGGTTTTGGAACCTCAGCAAGGTGTCTGTGTTTCTCTAGCTAGTACAAAGGGTTTCTGAGTATCTCAATCACTCAAACAGCTTGCTCAAATATCCAGGTTAACCAGTGGTATATCATTACAGTATCTCAATACTAAGACTTACAGTATAATCATACTCTGTGTTTAAGGTTTAAAAGGTTATTATCTGTGTGTACGCTCGCTGTGTGTATTCCGTACACTCAGCGCAGCGTGTGTACGTAACTTGCGTACCACGTGCGAGGTCTTTGTACGCAAATAGCGTACGGAGTGCGTAGCACGTGCACGTGGTTTAGCGGCCATTACGGCATGAAGGTATTAGTAAATAGCTTGTGTTAAAAGGTAGAAAACTGACTCTATCAATTGGGGGCAAGTCCGGTCCACCTCATATCCGCAGTCAGGCGAAAACGCGCAGACTTTATCGATCAGCAAAGGGCGGAAGGTGGTATCTTGTAGTGTTGATCAGATGAGCATCTGCGTCTGATTCTCTTGGTTTGTAGGGATGCTGGTTGAATCCGAAGAAGGTAAGAACATTAAGCTATTGTCTTTTTAAATCTGGTTTTAATTTCTATTGTGGTGCCAACTGCACACGCAGATTGGATTGCTTGTCTGTTTAAATAGGTTTAAAAGTATTTTTAATCACTCTGCATAGCTTGATAGTTTTATTTTTAACCCAGGCCTAAAATAACATCAGGGGCTTGCATGGTGATTTTTTTCTTTGTGACAAAAGAAGCCGCATGGTCTGTCCTCCATTTTGTGTAACCCTCATGGATGTGGAAGGG
The DNA here is from genome assembly GCF_028390025.1 of Pseudophryne corroboree. Lineage (NCBI taxonomy): Eukaryota > Metazoa > Chordata > Amphibia > Anura > Myobatrachidae > Pseudophryne > Pseudophryne corroboree. Next base: position 535,141,921 of record NC_086449.1, read on the forward strand.
GGAGGAGCAGCGGCCATTTTGGGAATAATCAGCCATCCATTGTCAAAAAGAAATCACCATTTATGAGTTTCCAATGCATTTATTTAATCCATATCATAATTAACTATAAATAGTTTAGATAGAGTTTAATGTAAGTTAATAGTAAAATGAATATTTGATTTAGGAAATACACAAATAAAACAAAGTTTTTTGTTTGTTTTTCTCTTTCTCCCTTCAAGAGTCTGTTTAACTCTGCTACTTGTGAGATGGGCCATTGAGATGCAAATTAACCTGTGTAACTGGTGATACTTCTCAACTGGTTTTTTTTTTCTCCCAGCAGTGAAAGAAATCGCCTTCACAGATAGTTAAACGCACATTCATATGCAAATTAGAAGCACTGAATAAGGTCTCATAGATGTAATAGTGATTAGTACATATATGTAATATTATATGTGTGTGTTTACATTAATGTATGTTATTAGATTAATTTAGAATTGCATTTTCATCTGTGTATTTTCACATATCTCACTTTCCTGTTTGCCATTTATCATTGATAACGTGCTGAGAAAGATTTGTTGCTATTGGTAGTTAAAAGTAAAATTAATACATAAGGGAGTAATTTGTAAAACACGCACACAGCTTTGCCTAAGATACAAGGGAGATCTGTGTGGTGCTCGGTAAATGATTACAGTTAAATATCATTTGCATTGATAGAAACGTGTTACTTGTGTTACTGTGGACGTGTCTGGCCTGTGTACACGTGTCCCTAACAAAGGGCGGGACAAGCGTACACGACGCAAGGGTCGACACACGTAGCGTATATTACGCAACGAAGCGTATGGGTACGCCCACTTAATACAAATCACACGATAGTATTGTTTTAGTAGGAGATACGGAAGCAACGCGATAATAGCACAAATTGATTTCAGTTTCCAAAATTTAGTTTAAATACCTTACTTTACTGTAATACCTCTGGGGAGAGCTATCAGATTACGGGAAATGATTTTTCTGATCAGAAAACTATAGAATGATAGTGGGTTGAAAAGGGTATGAGTGTATTGAACTCCTCTTGGTGAAATCTTGGTGAAATCTTGGTGAAGTCTTGGGGAAGTCTTGGTGAAGTCTTGGTGAATCACGGTCTAGGTGAATACGTGATGAGCACGGTCTAGGTGAAAACGTGCGGGCACGGTCTTGGTGAACACGTGCGACGAAGTGTGATAATTTTGTGGTATTACACTCCGGCTGTTCTGGAGCACAGTAGGGAGACTCCAATGATCCTACCATTTATAGGCAACAAGTGTCTATAAGTGGTACGATTGGACCGCACGGTTGTATGTGTGACCAATAACGCAACGTGATATGAGGTCGTATATTTAAATTGCCCTCATGCGTGTTGTAGGGAGCACATGCAAGCGTGATTTGTGTAAAATATAAAGGTAAGGAATTTTTGCTGGTAGGGCCTGCAACGATTACGTGGGTCTGCTAAAAGGGGCGGATTCGTTGTACTCGGAGCAGAAGGAGCTGGTGGAAGAGCTTGGAAAACTCCCACCGTAGACTTCTGTGTTTGGTGCATTTTAGGAAGTTTTTCTGTGTTAAAAAGGTCCACAATGGAAGCCAAGTGCACAACACAGGGACGTTTAGCAGTCAGGGTTCAGACTGAAGAGGCTTGCAGACCCCGAGGATCTGCTCGGTTAGTAATGTGGGGGAAGTATGGTCCCCACACTGAGACCTTTTGTGATGAATGGACACGAATGACTGTGGGGGATAAAGCACCATTTCCTGGGATAGGTAGTTTTGACTCAGAGGTATTGCATAATTTAAGGAGAAGGATCTGTCTCATAAAACCCGGGAAGCAACGGATTAGACATTATGATTGTTTACAGATATGGCAACAGGAAGGTGAGATACAAGGAGGATTAGCTTACACCGCTGACTCTCACTTTGGTAAGAAAAACATGGCAAATTGAGAACAAATGGCTGCAGAGAATGACACACTGGTATATGATAATTGTGCACTTAGCAACTGTATTATTAATGATAAGAATAATTGTAACAAATGTAATAATGATAGAAGGAAAACTGATAAATGTACAAATTCTAACCCGTGCAAGTTGCACTCCATGTTAAACTTCCCTTAGGATTACAAGCAAGAAAGTGATCCCAGCACGATGTCGGCACCTTTTCCAGCAGCCATCATACAAGACATCCAGGTGGACACGACCCAATCGGTAAAGGCAGTAGTCAAACCCCCTAACGGAGGGTCAGGTGAGGTCGTGTCCACAGGTAAGTACGGTGTTATATATCATGCACAAACAAATGTACCTCATATTGTAGAGCCAACACAAGATGATGTGGTTGAATTTAATCCTGTCAGGGTGATCACAGTCCCAAATGGACAGACTGACGCTCTGGGAATCACTCCCGCCAGGAACAGTGCAATGCACCGTCCCTGGTCCCGGACAGAATTGAGAGCAATTATGTCTGAATTCCCTGATCCTAGGAAAGATCTAGTTGCATGTCAGAGGTTTATTAAAGAACTAGGAAACTCCACAGCACCCACCAACAAAGGTTGGCGGACAGTGCTGAGGGCATATTTGCCCTCCTATGTTGACCTTGCGAAATTTATAACTGATTGTAAGTTAAACGCAGAAGTACCTCATACGGAGGAATACAATCAGGAAAATATTAAGCAAATCAACCTACAGTTAGGAGTATACTTCCCAGCCGTTGTCGAGTGGAACAAAATCTTCTCCATAAGACAAAGAGAAGGGGAAAGTACTTCTGATTATTTCAATCGAGCACTGCAAGAAATGGCTAGAGATACTGGGATCACGGACATTGAGGAAAATGCACAGCATAGAGAGATAGCGGGTAAAATATTAATGGATGGTTTACATGAAGTGTTGAGAACAAGGGTACAAACCTCTCTACCTAACTGGAGAGGTATCTCGGTGGCGGTTTTGAGAGAGTCTGCTATTAACCATGAATGGAACATCAAAAGACACCTGGAGTCACAGGGCAGTAAGCAAATGACAATCAGTAGACAAGCCCTGACAACGAAGCCACACCAGCTTAAGCCCCAAACCCCTGTGAGAAATTCAAATGTGATAGTTTGTTATCATTGTCACAAAGAGGGACATTTTGCACGGGAATGTAGATCAAGAAATATACAAAAGTCATATCAACCCCCTAGACAACGACATGACCATGATATCCAAAGAAACAGGGAAGCACAGGGAGGTAAGAAGCCTCAGATCCCTGTGGGTAAGTCAAAGGTGATAAGATGTTATAATTGCCAGAGGGAAGGTCATTTTGCACGAAGTTGTAGGTTTAAAGATCCACAGAAGTTATATCAACCCCCTAGACAAAAACATGAGCAAAGTCATGATACACGAAATTGTAATCAGGAATCACCTAGGAAGAAGTTTGGGCCGCACCTGTAATATGCAGTCAGGAAAGTTGATCATTAGGCCTGGTAGTAAACCTGAGGTTACAGTTAATGATATTGGGAGGTCAGTTCCTTGTAGACACAGGAACGGCCGGGTAAACTTTGTAATTTATCTGTAAATGTTTCTTTTTCCCCATCTCTGATGTTCATCGGCAGAACTCAAACATCACATAGCTACTTGGTCTTTGCAGAAGTCTACCTAACCCCAGTGTGACCTACCGACATCGGTGTGTCCTGGCCAGGCACAAAAGGGTGTAGTGTGGAAATACTGGTGGGGGAGACTGCGCAAAGATACCAATGGACGTGTTGGTGTGACAGCCTGATGGTGAACGGAAGATCTGACAATGTTTTTTTTTTTTTTGTTGTTTTCTGTAACATATATATGAATTGTTCTCTCTCTTTAGTTTTTTCTCATGTTTTCATGCGTTACAGATGGTATGTCACACATCAGTTAGACAAATGGTAATGCAAGATTTATTCTCCTTACAGAAAGATCGCTGAGTCGGAAAGAATATTGCATCACCGGAATGTTCGTTTGGAAGACTGAGAGACAGCACCTTTGAGATGACGACAGAGCAAGAAGAACAACAAGACTAGAAGACATCGTAACAAGTTTTTTTTCCCCCTTCAATTATTTTTCTGTACCCCCATTACAACTTTCTCTTTCTCCTCCTGTAAGATGGACTCGCCCCAAGAGACTGCAGTCCGTGTTTTCCTGTTGACCCTGTTGTTGACCAGAGCAGTCTGTTTCGGTGAGAGTACCAGTGAGGTCGAGAAAGGATCTGGAATGGGTTCTGATGATCAGGATGGATTCGTAGAATTCCAATAGCAACACAATCACCGAGCAAAGGCGAGTACCAGAAAACGATCTAGTAACCATGTTATTGATAGACATTGTGAAGGATTGTTAGCTGAAGAGAACTGCATCTGTAAGAATTGTAAAAACATAGTTGAGGATGATTGCATCAAGAAATGTCAGTCCAGTTTTAATATCCACATGGACTGGCATCCATTGAGTGACTATCACTCCTTAGTGGGTAAAGTGTTAAACCAGACAGACTGTTGGGTATGCTCTCAAATACCTCAAGGTCATAGCAAATCAGGACTAGTACCATTCCCTTTAACTGTAGGAGAGGTACTGGAGTTAAGTGGTGGGAGGCCGGTGGACAAGAGGTTTAATATCTCTAGTCCTCCTAGTTTGAAGCTCCACCAATACCATGTGGATAAGTCCTTAGTATGCTTTAACATTTCCAATCCCCGAAAGCCGGGAAATTGGGAAGTGTCGTGGAGTAATCAAACCATGACATTTTCACATAGAGCCGATAGAATGCCCATAGATTCAGAGCTTATACGCCAGATAGCCGACAGTGGAAAATATTTCCGGTATAGATATACTCTAGGAAGTAGGACCATGCGAGTTGGAGAAGTATCACCAGGATACTGTGCACATATCGTGCAACCAGATACGTGTACTAGAATAGATGGGAGAAATAGGGTTAGGAGATTTCACATGGAAAATTTGTAACATGGTAATGTCATACTCCGTCCCATATGTTCTCCCCGATGATGCATATTTCATATGCGGGAGGAAGGCGTATAAGTGGCTTGCCCCAAACTCAGAGGGATTGTGTTACATTGGTAAAGTACTGCCTGAAGTAATGACTGTATCCCATATCAAAATGAAAGACATTCACCGCGGTGCCCAAGCTCCTTATACTCACACTCACTACGAGCACGTCGTTAAACGGCACCTGATAGAAAGGACAGAGCATCCGGCCTCTGATTTGATCCATGAATCCACCAGGATTCAACTCCTACTCGCGTTAGATATCACTCGTACCGCCAGAGGAGTGATAAATTATAGATATATATCTGCGCTAGCGAACTTGTTAGACAATATCACCGAAATGTATGACGACACGTTCAGGTATACTGGGAGAGAGTTACAAGCCTACAAAACAGAGCTGGTTCAGCATAGGATGATTCTCAATTACCTCACAGCAGTGACAGGCGGGTATTGTGTTACCCTAGCAACTCAGTATGGTGTAAAGTGCTGCACGTATATTACAAACAGCACTGAGGACCCGGCCGAGGTCATAGACCAAAAGATGGATGACATTTTGCAATTGAAGTGGGAGTTTCGAAGGAGACACAATCTCACTCTCGCTGCTGTGAGTAATGAGCTGACCAGTTAGGTGTCATGGTTGAACCCACGAAATTGGTTCTCTGGTTTAGGAGAATGGGCCCAAGGCATTATCATGGATGTAGGGAAATTTCTCTTGTGTATTCTGGGAGTCGTCATATTGGTTGGTCTGATATTTAGATGCGTTCGGACTTTAACGAAGTGTAAAGGTAGTACCAGAGTGATGAGTCTGAGGAGCGAGGACACTGTAATAACAGCCACTAATTTAATTTATGACCCAACGATAGAGACAATGTTGTGATGAAAATGTGATTCCACGGTCCGTTTCTTTCACCCGTTTCTCCTTTGTTTTCCTCCAAGGTACAAAGACATCCGCTTGGAAGAAGAATTTGACAACCTCTTTTATACAGACCATTGATGAATTGTGTCACAGACACCCAATACTTTTAGTGACTTTAACTATCTACTGGAAACCCAATACTTTAGAGACTGTAATTTTATGGACACTGGAAAAGCTTTTGTTCACCACTTACAGCAAAAGCACCGAGAGACATCAGACAACATGTACATCAAGACAAGACATCAACAAGACCCCAATCGGCGACTGTCTATTAAAACTCACATAGTATATGACTGCATTTATAACGATTGTTTCTTATCTTCATCTCTACAACCTCCAGGTAGTATCCCACATAGTCGACAGGTGATATTCACATACTAGCATCCACATACTCTCCCCCTTCATGTATCATCAACTAATGTGCACCCCATTTGTTGCAACCAAAAGCCGAAAAGAGCTCGGTAGAGTTTGACAGCCCATCCACAGACCCTTAATACGGGATAAGAAGGATTCAAATGTATACTTCGCAATACCTCGAAGCTTGATTTAAAACACGTACGGCACGATGATACATGACCCCTCAGACATGGATTCATACACACATGCTTTACTATCTCACTAGGTCATATCTTTCTCACCTTCTCCTCTCCTCCATTACCCAATCATAAAAAGGTATTTACATGATGACATATATTTTTCTGTTTTGTTTAGGAAGTGGCAGTTATTGGTGACTTCCAAAGGGTGGACTGTCAGAGTCGAAAAATATCATGATTCACCATTGCCTTGTACTAACCCCAATGCACGTACCCGCTGCTCGTGCACCGACTCCCCCGTGCGTACGCATCCCCTCAGGTTGCGTAGGGGACGCTCCGGCGTCGCCTGCGCTCCGGGATGTGTATTTACGGCGGTGTTTGTGTGCGACTAGCGAGCGACTCGATCGCTACATATTTAACCAATATAATGTGTTTTGTAGGTAATATTCCCTTTTATAATATCTGTAAGTATGTTTAGTGTAACTGGTTCATGGACAAAGGAATTCCTCTTTGCATGATACGAAGGGTCAGACAGGGTCTGAGCGGTGGTGTTTAGTACCTAACCGAAGAGTATTTTATTAGAAACATTCCGGTGTTGGTTAGGAAGAGATCGATCGCTCCAGCGTATAGTTATATGTAAAAGTAGTTTATGGACTTTATTCTGTACACTCAGCGCAGCGTGTGTACGTAACTTGCGTACCACGTGCGAGGTCTTTGTACGCAAATAGCGTACGGAGTGCGTAGCACGTGCACGTGGTTTAGCGGCCATTACGGCTTGAAGGTATTAGTAAATAGCTTGTGTTAAAAGGTAGAAAACTGACTCTATCAAAAGAGACACACACACACAGAGGAAAGAGACAGAGGATGTGAGAGGATGGCGGATAGAGACACACAGAGGAAAGAGACAGACAGGCAGAGGATGTGAGAGGATGGTGGAAAAAGACACACAGAGGAAACAGACAGACAGGCAGAGAATGTGAGAGGATGGTGGACGGAGACAGACAGGTAGACAGAGGATGTGAGATGATGGTGGAAAGAGACACACACAGAGTAAAGAGACAGAGGATGTGAGAGGATGTGCAAAGAGACACACAGAGGAAAGAGACAGCCATAATGAATGTCACGTCTAGCAAAGTTTGAGGATCCGGCAGCTGAGACTTCGCATGGGACACGGAACAATGAAGAACGTAGGTGGGGTTGAGAGTCAATGAATAGTATTTATTATGTAGAGGGCTGAGGTAGAGAACTGTGGCTGGAGCACGATGATTAAAGAACTGCAGGTTGTGGCTTGAAAGACGAGGTTGTGATTAATGAAATGCGGAACTGTGGATAGTGGTTAAATGATGTGGATGGAGGCAAGAACTGTGGACTGTGATTTGAAAGACGAGACTGTAGCTGATGAACTGTGGAACTGTGGATGGTAGTTGAAGAGAAGGCTGGAGACAAGGACTGTGGACTGTGGTTTGGAGGATGAGGCTGAAGATAACAATCTGCAGGTTGTGGTCGGTGGTACAAAGACATGGCTGGTGAAGTAGTTCTGTGGAGTGTGGCTTGAAAGACAAGGCAGAAGACCCGGGGCCGACTGTGCCCAAAGAGTCTTACTGGACCGGGTTTTCCAGGAGCGGTTCCACAGGCAGTAGCAGGTTAGGAACGGCAGGAGTGCAACAGCAACAGAGAACCGACCAAGCAGGATCAGGAGTAACCAGAATACGACAAGGATCCTAGGAGCACAGGCTAATGCACCTACAACAGGGTTGTAACTTGAAGCACTGGCGCCCCTGTCCTAAACCAGCCACCTTTTATAGGGAGAGCTTCCCCTGGATTGGCTGGAAGAAACAGGAAACAGCAACTATGCTTAAAACTTGGTCTCCAACATGGCGGCACCCAGTAATGCAGACCTTTCTGCAAAGCCAAATTGCTCACTGCCTCTGGTCTCCTAGCAACGGCTCAGCAAGAGCGACCCGCTGTAGTGGCGTCCCGCCGTCACGAGCGGACCTCCTCACCGCCACCACTGCTGCCCACGGACCCGGCGCAGCAGTCCACCTCCGCCGCTGCCCGCACACCGCCAAAGAAGCCAGCCCCGCGTCCCCAGCGTACCGGTAAGACTCCGGACGCTGACAATGAAGAGGCAGGTGGCATAGAGTAACAGAGAGATAGAAGGAAGGGACAGTCAGACAGAAGAATGATACAGAGGGATAAAATCACATATCAGCCCCTCTCCCCTGAAGCCATTTACCTATGCCCATACATGAAACACCAGCCTGCTCCTATTGCGCACACAATCATGATCAGGAAGTGGAACAGCATCCTGCTCTGCAGAGGAACGGGGGAAAGGTGCTGTGTAATGCTGCTGCACAGTGGAAGGGGAGGAGCCCCGGAGATAGAGTACAGACCAGAAACAGTGTGTCATGGCATAGGAGAGGGAAGGGGCTGCAACTGACCCCACAACTGCTATAGTTAAAATATAAATTAACATTGAGGAGAGACTTATGGGCACCTTTGTAGCCCATCCCTGTATGGGAGTCCCCTACCCGGCTTCCTGTTACTGGCCGCTGCTGCTGCTGGAGTTCCGTGGGGGAGCTGCTGCAGGGCATGCACAGCAGCCCTCCCGCAGCCATTGTATTGTAGCCTGTGACTAAAGAAGGACCAGAGACCACTACTGATCACAGTAGCAACCATCTGGCCCTGTGCCCATCAGGCATGCCCCCTTCCTCACAGAGAACCTTTCTCCTGCTGCCAGGCAGACTCAGCAGCGGTACTTGTTGCAAGAGAGCCCTCTCTCCCAGCGGGGCTCCCAGCACCTGAAGAGATCCCCCTGTCACAGAGTCTGACCGGTGGTGCAGATTACAGAGAGGATCTACCGTAGGTAGGGTACAAACAACTCTCCGGGCACCCTCCTAAATGTGGTGCCTGTGCATTACACAGCCTTGTACCAGGTCAAAAAGTAATGACAGGGCCGGCCCTGCCCACTATCCTATCACAGCTTCCTCAGTGACAGGGGCATTATTTCATGTGAGCTGAAAGCACGCCCCTGTCAAAACAGCACTTCTGTTAGGTGCCGCTTCAGCTGCTTTTTTTAATAGGCTTTCACTGCCCAACGCTTGGCTCCGCCCCCTTCTTCCGTCCCTTTCACACTGATAGCGGGAGGCACCGAGAGCGGTGCCTCTGAAACACATTTAAAGCAGGTATTTACCGGGTAAAAATTATTAAAATAATATGAAGGCTAAAGTAGATACTTATGACACAGAATAGTGTCATAAGCATCTTCTTTGTATTATTTTAATCATTAATCACGTCCCTGGTGTAATGGAATCTGTACGCGGCCTTTACTCAGGCTATCCATAAACTGCAGTCCGGCATTAAGAGCGACTGCCAATGCTTTGAATCTTGAGATATTTTGCAACTAAATTTCACTGTTTGTCGCTGAGCATGGTCTGACTTAAAATTAAATTCCCAAATACACATAGCTCCAATACACTAGGAGTATTTATGGCCCAGAGTTGAATCCATCATATGTAAAAACTTCCACAGGTGCTGTGTGCTAAAAAGGAGATGTTGTACCTAGCAATTAATTCTGGGCCTAATTCAGCATGGATCACTATTCAGAGAAATTGCAAATCAAGTGATTATCGAACGACTGCGCATGTTTAGAGTTCGCATTTCGCATGCGAGAGGGGTAATAGTGACATCATAATTGAAATGTAGCTGCTGTATGACTGACAGGAAGCCAGTGTTTCTGGTGGAAACCTGACGTTTTCTGGGTGTGTCAAAAAAAACGCAGGCATGCCCAGGCATTGTTGGGTAGGGCCTCTGACGTCAGAGCCGGCCCTAACCAATATGATTCCCTAAGCAAGATTTTGGCTTGTGCCCTCTAGCACCGCTGCTAATTCCACCTCTGACCCTGCGCCCCTTTCCCAGCACCATCACCACTCACCCATTGCAGTCCTCATTTAAGTGTTCCTACCCCCTATATTTTAAATGGGAACAGTGCGTACATTCAGTGCCTAGCCCAAAAAGAGGCATGTTCTTGCTGGGAAGGGCCACATAATAGTACCCACAATTCAAATTATGCCACACAGTAGTGTAACTTTATTCACATTATATCATGCAATAGTGTCCCTTATTCACAATACATCACACAGTAGTACCACTTTACCTTATACATTACTCCTCACAGTAGTGCCCCTTGTTCACATTACACCACACCATATTGCTCTCTATTCACATTACACCACACAGTAGTGCCCTTTCTGTATGTTACGCCACATGGCAGAGTACCTTTTACACATAATACCACATATTAATAATGCCTTTATACACATAATACAACACAGTAATGCCTCTTACACATATGACACACATTATTACTGTCTTTATAAACATAATGCACCTTACACATTATGCCAACTTTTATTAATGTCCTTATACACATAATGTCCCTTACACATATGCCACACATTAGTAATGCCCTTATACACATAATGTCCCTTACACATATGCCACACATTATTAATGACCTTATACACATAATGTCATTAAACATATGCCGCACATTATTAATGCCCTTACACACATAATGATACACATATTGCCCCTTACACATACTGTATGCTGCACATTATTAATGCACTTATACACATGAATCACATAGTGCCCCTTACACATATGTCAATTGCACAACCAACCCACCTGGACACAGCACTCACACAGCCGCTAACACTGTGATCTCTGCCTCTGCTTGGATACAGATGTGTTTTCATACAGTACATCTTGCCTCAATACGCCATGCAGTAGGAGATGCATGGAGTGGGTCAGCTGGCAGCTCCTTGCCAGCTCTGCTAACATAGGGTGCCTTTTTTGACAAAAATGCATCTTATTTGCATTGCTATGTAACTAGGATGCACAAGCAGCTTCTACTGATTAAAAGTATATATGGCATGCATATATTCTATGTGTGACTGTGGCTGTACCTGCATACGGAATGCTATGTTATAGTGATTTCCAGGAATACACTGTAACATAGCATTTCGTATGCAGATACAGCTGCAGTCACACACAGAATATAGGCATGCCGCATATCATTTTAATCAGCAGAAGCTGCTTGAGCCCCTAGTCATTCCAAATGCCCTAGGCATTTGCCTAGTTTGCCTATGCCTAGGACTACCTCTGTCTGACATCAGCGCAGACCACTTACAGGCCATCTGAGTCACAGATTAGGGGCAGCCTTAACCTACTCGCATTTTCTCAGAAGGCAAAGATTCTTCGATGTTCCAGGAATTGCGTATGCATCTGCGAGTAGATAGCTATCGGCGATGCATTCGCAATTTTGCACGGATTGTTTTCTTCCTGTCGGCACCTTTCTACTAGCAGACAAATGCAATATATCTGAATAGCGATCTATGCTGAAATAGGCCTTGTATTCGTTGTGTCACTTTTCTTATGAAAGAAGACAAAACTTAAGTGAAGCAGCAATAAGTGTCCAGTAATATGTCAGACATGTACTTTTGCTTCTTTACATATCCATGTTTTCATAAGGACAGGTATCTCAAAATGTGTAAGTAAACAGTAACAATGATACTGTAGCTAGTGTGAGAATGTAAAGTGCCATGGGCAGCATACCACATAACTATAATAATATGCAGCAGCAGCACTTTTCTGCATCTACAAACCTCAATAAAAGGTTTATTTCAAAATATAATTTGCAAGTCAAGATAGGTCAGTGTTCTGCCTAATCACTATATCACTGTCCTTTTCTGAACATTTATTAAATAATACTATTACATTTATTTTGCCATTGGAATTTCTATTTTTAGCCTAGGTGAGAATGTCTGCTTTACTTATAATCATACTTGCCTACTCTCCCGGAATGGCCCCCCGGAAGAGCAGGCAAGTCTTCCGATTTCTGGGGCCCCTCCTGCCCGTCCACCCGTTTAGCGAGTAAAGTGAGCAGTCTGGGCAGTCGATGACGCGATTCTTGTTGAATAGCGTCATCATAGCCACGCCCTCTGCAGTATAATGCCGGTAGTAGTGGCATTACACAGCAGGGGGCATGGCTTAAATGACACGATACATCAGCCAAACCCCCACCTCTGCCCCCGTTCCGACTCTGCCCCGCCCCCCTCTGCTCATCACTACCCTGCCCCGCCCCCTGCTGAGCCGACCTGGCTGCTCTCTCCCGGAGAGAGCAGCCATAAAGTTGGTAAGTATGCTTAAAATCAATACTTGGTGATCTCTGGGAATGTTGTGAAATACATATGTAAAGGTCATTGGCTTTGTAAGCTAATTGCTAAATCTTGACAGTATTATTCACTCTCCCACTGACTTCTTATTTACAGCTAATTACACCCAATGTCAGAAAGAAACATTTCGGTAAACAATCTTGCAATTTATTAATAGAAATCCTATCACAAATACTAACATATAGAACTAAATATCGTGTTATACACATGTAAAAATAGGACAGATTAAGCAGAACTTTTTATAGATCAAGCAGTGGGTATCATATTTTCAAGAACAGTTCAAACCAATAACTTCATTCAGCTTGATGTTTGAAACTCAATCTAAAAATAAGAATGGTAGCATCTCTATAATTGAGGTGTCAAAATGAGCGCCTCATTCTTTGTGATGTCACTGGTTCCTAGTAACCAGCATCATTTTTCTAGAGTAGTGCATATGAGCTTGATTTTCTACCAACCAATAGGTTTGCAGGCTTTGTGGATGAGTAAACTCTAAGAAAAGTAAGAGAAAAAACACCATACATGTAATAAAGACAATCCTGCTGGCCCCTTACCCCATAAACCAAGCAGTATTTTAGGGTGGGGGGGGGAAACGAAAAGATAATTTTAATGAAAGTGTGGTGCTGAAGTAGTAGCCGTTTCAACTTGGATGTAAAATCTACATGGTTATGGCTGTCTAAGTCCACCTGGAAAAGGTCAACAGTGCATAGGTCGACCCCAAAAGGTCGACGTGCACAAGGTGGACAGAGAAAAAATGTTGACACGGAAAAGGTCGACACAGGAAAAGTTTTTTTTTATTTTGTGGGTGTCCTTTACTATGTAATGTGACCGGGAACCCCAATTAGTGCACCACGTCCCCACACATGGCTCCCTTCGCTCTTCATGCTTCGGGCAAGGTGACTCGCTGCGCTCGGCACAGCTTACTATTCCCAATCGTAGTCCTCATGGATCGGAAAGTGTGAAAAAAATGGTTAAAAACTCATGTCGACCTTTTCCTGTGTCTACCATTGACATGTTGACTTTTTGCTCATGTCCTTTTGACCATGTCTACCATTAGTGGTCGACCTAAGGACATGTCGACCTAGCATCCAGATACCCATTTACACCATACTTCCCAACTCTCCCACCAAACTAGAACAGTCTCGATCTCTGTCATAGGAGTGCAGGTAATTGGGTGCAGTGCCTCCCAACTGCAATGCTTGAGGCATGCAAATTGTGTCTTCATGTCCCCCCTCTCCTACAACTTACCTCTATGTGCTTCTTCAAGCTACAGCAAGTTACCCTACCATTACAATTTTATTTGTCCTACCTAGTCTCTATAGTAATGTTTGTACTTATGCTGTTATTTTGCAATGTTTTATGTTTACCCCCTTATATATTGCTACAGACATTTTGTGTGCCTTATTAGTTAATAATACATTTCCAGAGGCCAAGATGCATGCGTACACACATGATTGCAATAGGTGTTTATTTTGATACATTTTATGAAGTAAAAATAAATGCTCTGTTGCTAAGTGCTTTTGTAAATTATCGTTTAAAGCAGCAAGAAAATGTTTTGCCCCCAAAACAAACAAAAAATTAGCTGACACTGAATCCTGCTGCTGGGGTCAACTGCCTCTGTATGATTCAATATTGCATTGCCCTGTGACCTCTGCTAAATTTAGTGCAAGGTTAATGTGGATGTAGAGAACTGGTGGCACAAACCTGGAGAACTTTTGCCCACTTTCATAATTTACTGGTTATTACTTTCATGCAGTGGCTTTTCCCACCTTCTAGTAAATAAAGTTTAACAGCATAAAAGATAAATGCTGGGCTTGTTTGTTAAAGCCCTGAAGAGCAACGTTGTAAACTATTAGTAAACATTCTACAACCCTCTTATTGAGGTTCTGTAAAGAGTGAAGAGAGCAAAGAAAAAAATATCAATCATTAACAATCTATATTGTAAAATAAAAGAAATGGGAAGTCTACTGACGGCGGTATTGCATTAATAGCGTCAGTGGTAAGTGGATTTTGTAGTGCATGATTTGCTATTACAAACAATTTTCTCTATCGTCCTAGTGGATGCTGGGGTTCCTGAAAGGACCATGGGGATAGCGGCTCCGCAGGAGACAGGGCACAAAAAGTAAAGCTTTAGGATCAGGTGGTGTGCACTGGCTCCTCCCCCTATGACCCTCCTCCAAGCCTGTTAGATTTTGTGCCCGGCCGAGAAGGGTGCAATCTAGGTGGCTCTCCTAAAGAGCTGCTTAGGAAAGTTTAGCTTAGGTTTTTTATTTTACAGTGAGTCCTGCTGGCAACAGGATCACTGCAACGAGGGACTTAGGGGAGAAGAAGTGAACTCACCTGCGTGCAGGATGGATTGGCTTCTTGGCTACTGGACATCAGCTCCAGAGGGACGATCACAGGTACAGCCTGGATGGTCACCGGAGCCTTGCCGCCGGCCCCCTTGCAGATGCTGAAGTAAGAAGAGGTCCAGAATCGGCGGCAGAAGACTCCTCAGTCTTCTAAAGGTAGCGCACAGCACTGCAGCTGTGCGCCATTTTCCTCTCAGCACACTTCACACGGCAGTCACTGAGGGTGCAGGGCGCTGGGAGGGGGGCGCCCTGGGAGGCAAATGAATACCTATTTTGGCTAAAAATACCTCACATATAGCCTCCGGAGGCTATATGGAGATATTTAACCCCTGCCAGAATCCGTTAAGAGCGGGAGACGAGGCCGCCGAAAAAGGGGCGGGGCCTATCTCCTCAGCACACAGCGCCATTTTCCCTCACAGAAAGGCTGGAGGGAAGGCTCCCAGGCTCTCCCCTGCACTGCACTACAGAAACAGGGTTAAAACAGAGAGGGGGGGCACTAATTTGGCGATATGCTTATATATATATTAAGATGCTATAAGGGAAAACACTTATATAAGGTTGTCCCTATATAATTATAGCGTTTTTGGTGTGTGCTGGCAAACTCTCCCTCTGTCTCTCCAAAGGGCTAGTGGGTCCTGTCCTCTATCAGAGCATTCCCTGTGTGTGTGCTGTGTGTCGGTACGTGTGTGTCGACAGGTAGGAGGACGATGTTGGTGAGGAGGCGGAGCAATTGCCTGTAATGGTGATGTCACTCTCTAGGGAGTCGACACCGGAATGGATGGCTTATTTAGGAAATTACGTGATAATGTCAACACGCTGCAAGGTCGGTTGACGACATGAGACGGCCGACAAACAATTAGTACGGTCCAGACGTCTCAAAAACACCGTCAAGGGTTTTAAAACGCCCGTTTACTTTAGTCGGTCGACACAGACACAGACAGGGACACTGAATCCAGTGTCGACGGTGAATAAACAAACGTATTCCTTATTAGGGCCACACGTTAAAGGCAATGAAGGAGGTGTTACGTATTTCTGATACTACAAGTACCACAAAAGAGGGTATTATGTGGGATGTGAAAAAACTACCATAGTTTTTCCTGAATCAGATAAATTAAATAAAGTGTGTGATGATGCGTGGGTTCCCCCCGATAGAAAATTATGGGCGGTATACCCTTTCCCGCCAGAAGTTAGGGCGCGTTGGGAAACACCCCTTAAGGTGGATAAGGCGCTCACACGCTTATCAAAACAAGTGGCGGTACCGTCTATAGATAGGGCCGTCCTCAAGGACCAGCTGACAAGGCTGGAAAATATAATAAAAAGTATATACACACATACTGGTGTTATACTGCGGCCAGCGATCGCCTCAGCCTGGATGTGCAGAGCTAGGGTGGCTTGGTTGGATTCCCTGACTAAAAATATTGATACCCTTGACAGGGACAGTATTTTATTGACTATAGAGCATTTCTATATATGCGAGATGCACAGAGGGATATTTGCACTCTGGCATCATGAATAAACGCGATGTCCATAACTGCCAGAAGATGTTATGGACACGACAGTGGTCAGGTGATGCAGATTCCAAACGGCACAGTATGGCCGTATAAAGGAAGAGGACTTGTTTGGGGTCGGTCCATCGGACCTGGGGGTCACGGCAACTGCTGGAAAATCCACCGTTTTTTACCCTAAGTCACATCTCTGCAGAAAAAGACACCGTCTTTTCAGCCTCAGTCCTCTCGTCCCTATAAGATCATATCTGCCCAGGGATAGAGGAAAGGGAAGAAGACTGCAACAGGCAGCCTATTCCCAGGAACAGAAGCGTTCCACCGCGTCTGACAAGTTCTCAGCATGGCGCTGAGACCGTACAGGACCCCTGGATCCTACAAGTAGTATCCCGGGGGTACAGATGGGAATGTCGAGACGTTTCCCCTTCGCAGGCTCCTGAAGTCTGCTTTACCAAGTCTCCCTCCGACAAGGAGGTAGTATGGGAAAAAATTCACAAGCTGTGTTCCCAGCAGGTGACAATTAAATTACCCCTCCTACTACAGAAAAGGGGTATTATTCCACACTATATTGTGGTACTGAAGCCAGAAGGCTAGGTGAGACTTATTCTAAAAAATTTTTTTTGAACACTTACAAAGGTTCAAATTAAGATGAAGTCACTCAGAGCAGTGATAACGAACCAGGAAGAAGGGGACTATATAGTGTCCCGGGACATCAGGGATGCTTACCTCTATGTCCCAAATTTGCTCTTCTCACTAAGGGTACCTCAGGTTCGTGGTGCAGAACTGTCACTATCAGTTTCAGACGCTGCCGTTTGGATTGTCCACGGCACCCCGGGGTCTTTACCAAGGTAATGGCCGAATTGATGATTCTTCTTCGAAGAAAAGGCGTCTTAATTATCCCTTACTTGGACGATCTCCTGATAGGGGCATAGTCCAGGGAACAGTTGGAGGTCGGAGTAGCACTATCTCGGATACTGCTACAATCAGCACGGGTGGATTCTAAATATTCCAAAATCGCAGCTGATCCCGACGACACGTCTGCTGTGCCTAGGGATGATTCTGGACACAGTCCAGAAAAAGGTGTTTCTCCCGGAAGAGAAAGCCAGGGAGTTATCCGAGCAAGTCAGGAACCTCCTAAAAACAGTGCATCATTGCACAAGGGTCCTGGTAAAAATGGTGGCTTCCTACGAAGCAATTCCATTCGGCAGATTTCACGTAAGAACTTTTCAGTGGGATCTGCTGGACAAATGGTCCGGATCGCATCTTCAGATGCATCAGCGGATAACCCAATATCCAAGGACAAGGGTGTCTCTCCTGTGGTGGTTATAGAGTGCTCATCTTCTAGAGGGCCGCAGATTCGGCATTCAGGATTGGATGCTGGTAACCACGGAGCCCAGCCTGAGAGGCTGGGGAGCAGTCACACAAGGGAAAAATTTCCAGGGAGTGTGATCAAGTATGGAGACTTTTCTCCACATAAATATACTGGAGCTAAGGGTAAATTTATAATGCTCTAAGCTTAGCAAGACCTCTGCTTCAAGGTCAGCCGGTATTGATCCAGTGGGAAAAACATCACGGCAGTCGCCCACGTAAACAGACAGGGCGACACAAGAAGCAGGAGGGCAATGGCAGAAACTGCAAGGACTTTTCGCTGGGCGGAAAATCATGTGATAACACTGTCAGCAGTTTTTCATCCCGGGAATGGAAACTGGGAAGCAGACTTCCTCAGCACGACCTCCACCCGGGAGAGTGGAAACTTCATTGAGAAGTTTTTTCCACATGATTGTAAACCGTTGGGAAATACCAAAGGTGGACATGATGGCGTCCCGTCTGAACAAAAAACGGGACAGGTATTGCGCCAGGTCAAGGGACCCTCAGGCAATAGATGTGGACGTTCTGGTAACACCGTGGGTGTACCAGTCGGTGTATGTGTTCCCTCCTCTGCTTCTCATACCTAAGGTGCTGAGAATTATAAGACGTAGAGGAGTAAGAACTATACTCATGGCTCCGGATTGGCCAAGAAGGACTTGGTACCCGGAACTTCAAGAGATGCTTACAGAGGTTTTATGGCCTCTGCCGCTAAGAAGGGACTTGCTTCAGCAAGTACCATGTCTGTTCCAAGACTTACCGCAGCTGCGTTTGTCGGCATGGCGATGGAAAGCCGGATCCTAAGGGAAAAAAAAAGGCATTCCGGAAGAGGTCATTCCTACCCTGGTCAAAGCCAGAAAGGAGGTGACCGCACAACATTATCACCACGTGTGGCGAAAATATGTTGCGTGGTGTGAGGCCAGGAAGGCCCCACAAAGAAATTTCAACTCGGTCGTTTCCTGCATTTCCTGCAAACAGGAGTGTCTATGGGCCTCAAATTGGGGTCCATTAAGGTTCAAATTCGGCCCTGTAAATTTTCTTCCAGAAAGAATTGGCTTCAGTTCCTGAAGTCCAGAAGTTTGTCAAGGGAGTATTGCATATACAAACCCCTTTTTTGTGCCTCCAGTGGCACTGTGGGATCTCAACGTAGTTCTGGGATTTCTCAAATCACATTGGTTTAAAACCAGTCAAATATGTGGATTTGCAGCATCTCACATAAAAAGTGACCATGCTTTTGGCCCTGGCCTGGACCAGGCGAGTGTCAAATTGGTGGTTTTTTCTCAAAAAAGCCCATATCTGTTTGTCCATTCGGACAGGGCGGAGCTGCGGACTCGTCCCCAGTTCTCTCCCTAAGGTGGTGTCAGTGTTTCACCTGAACCAGCTTATTGTGGTGCCTTGCACCTACTAGGGACTTGGAGGACTCCAAGTTGCTAGAAGTTGTCAGGGCCCTGAAAATATATTCCAGGACAGCTGGAGTCAGAAAATCTGACTCGCTGTTTATACTGTATGCACCCAACAAGTTGGGTGCGCCTGCTTCTAAGCAGTCGATTGCTCGTTGGATTTGTAACACAATTCAACTTGCACATTCTGAGGCAGGCCTGCCACAGTCTAAATCGGTTAAGGCCCATTCCACAAGGAAGGTGGGCTCATCTTGGGCGGCTGCCCGAGAGGTCTCGGCATTACAACTCTGCCGAGCAGCTACGTGGTCAGGGGAGAACACGTTTGTAAAATTCTACAAATTTGATATCCTGGCAAAAGAGGACCTGGAGTTCTCTCATTCGGTGCTGCAGAGTCATCCGCACTCTCCCGCCCGTTTGGGAGCTTTGGTATAATCCCCATGGTCCTTTCAGGAACCCCAGCATCCACTAGGACGATAGAGAAAATAAGAATTTACTTACCGATAATTCTATTTCTCGGAGTCCGTAGTGGATGCTGGGCGCCCATCCCAAGTGCGGATTATCTGCAATACTTGTACATAGTTACAAAAATCGGGTTATTATTGTTGTGAGCCATCTTTTCAGAGGCTCCGCTGTTATCATACTGTTAACTGGGTTTAGATCACAAGTTGTACGGTGTGATTGGTGTGGCTGGTATGAGTCTTACCCGGGATTCAAAATTCCTCCCTTATTGTGTACGCTCGTCCGGGCACAGTACCTAACTGGCTTGGAGGAGGGTCATAGGGGGAGGAGCCAGTGCACACCACCTGATCCTAAAGCTTTACTTTTTGTGCCCTGTCTCCTGCGGAGCCGCTATCCCCATGGTCCTTTCAGGAACCCCAGCATCCACTACGGACTCCGAGAAATAGAATTATCGGTAAGTAAATTCTTATTATTATGGTTATTTTTTTATTTTTTTTGTCACAGAATGATGCAAATTCCAAATTACTGACATAATTAGTAATCCTTAATAAGGTTCTTGTCATTGTTACAAAACAATAATTTTGTTAGGTAGGGTACACACTTTACAGTTGGTTCTGTAGGACATCCGTTTCCAATATATCTTGCAGCAACCACCAAAAATGAATTCACAGCTGGGATGTCTGGCAGACAAGTGTGTATACTTACCAATCAACAGCTGTGTCGGCAAATCCGTCAGCATATTGTGTGCTCCGCCATAGCTTCCTTCTTCATTGTAAACATTGCCCTATGTAGTGGCATATCCTGTCCCTGCAATGAAATCTGTGAAAACTAAAGTGATCACTAATGCAATCACTTTACTTTCGGGTTTGGAACCTGGCCACTGGCCTTGCTACTTTGTATGCATGATCAACTAATGTGTTAGTCTAAAGTCCTGGGGAGGAATCCCAGCATAGCAATGTGCAGTCCATAGGTTGGGGAAAAGTCTTTAGGATGCTTTGCGTTCCAGAGCTTGGTGAATTTCACATTTAATAGCCCCCATAGAAACCTATGTTATAATACTAACATGTGTGCTGAATCTTGTTTCTCACACTCCAGTACTGTATTTTATATTTTATATGTAAAGAGGAAATAACTTTAAGCATTTACAATGTACAAAATGTATTAATTTATTTTGGTATTTTGCATGTTTTATTTTTTACATCATAGCATTAAAAAATGTTTATGCTAATTAGTTAATATTGGTGGTCATTCGGAGTTGACAAAAAAATGGCAATTTTGCGCATGCGTATGCGCGCAATGCGCACGTGCGGCTTACTATTACAACGAACAATGTCATTTTACACAGGGTCTAGCGATGCTTTTCAGTCGCACAGGCAGCCGCAGAGTGATTGACATGTAGTGGGCGTTTCTGGGTGTCAACTGACTGTTTTCAGGGAGTGTTTGGAAAAACGCAGGCATGCCAGAAAAAACGCAGGCATGGATGGGCGAACGCAGGGCGTGTTTGTGACGTCAAAACAGGAAATTAATGGTCTGAAGTGATCGCAAGCACTGAGTAGGTTTGAAGCTACTCTGAAACTGCACAAAAAATTTTTGTAGCCGCTCTGCAATCCTTTCGGTCGCACTTCTGCTAAGCTAAAATACACTCCCAGTGGGCAGCGGCATAGCGTTTGCACGGCTGCTAAAAACTGCTAGGGAGCGATCAACTCGGAATGACCACCATTGTTTAGTGCAGATGTTAAATGATCCTTAAATGCAAAGTATTTTAAAACATGGTAGTAGTGTATATTGGGGGTCATTCCGAGTTGATCGCTCGCTGCCGATTTTCGCAGCGCAGCGATCAGGTGAAAAAATGGCATTTCTGCGCATGCGTATGCCCTGCAATGCGCAAGCATGACGTACAGGTACAAAGCTCTTTGAGGTTGTGCTCAGGTTTTAGCGAAGTTTTCCTTCGCACTGGCGGTTACAAGAAGATTGACAGGAAAGGGACGTTTCTGGGTGTCAACTGGACGTTTTCAGGAAGTGTCTGCAAAAATGCAGGCGTGTCTGAAAAAATGCAGGAGTGGCTGGGCGTTCGCTGGGCGGGTGTATGACGTCAAATCCGGACACGAATAGGCTGAAGTGATAGCAAGCGCTGAGTAGGTTCAGAGCTACTCTGAAGCTGCACAAACTGTTTTGCAGAGCTCGGCTGCACATGCGTTCGCACTTCTGCTAAGCTAAAATATACTCCCCAGTGGGTGGCGGCATAGCGTTTGCACGGCTGCTAAAACTAGCTAGCGAGCGATCAACTCGGAATGACCTCCATTGTGTACAGTATGTTATGCAAATGAAGGTTACATGGCATAAAACAAGTTAACAATAAAAATTTATTCTCAGCTTGAATGGAGGAAGCACAGCCAAAACTGGGGACCCTTACACACACCTTGACTGCTGGGCTCTGTAAAGTCCTCATGGGAACACATTGTGACTGTAGCTATAATAGAGAAATGTGAATGCATGAGATTAAATGTCCAATTACATGCCACATAGCACAGGCAAGGCAGTCTGTACCAGTGACGTGTGGTGAGGTCAGTGGCTAGGGAGGCACTGGCTGATAAATACCCCCCACCACCCCCTTATTTAAAAAAAAGTGTAGGGTCCCCCTTATTTAACTACAACCATCACCAGGCTGTACCAGCCAGGGGGATAATGTCATAGCAGGAGGGACACTCAATGTGGGGTCCCCCCTGGCATCACATTAACAACCCCCAAACCAGTCAGCCCAAGCCTGGAATTCCTCGGAAAGTGTGGACCCCAAAAGAATAAAAATCGGTTCCCCCCTACCGATCAACAACCAGTGTGGCGGTGGGTGCGGGGTTCATGGTAATATTGTTCTTTACAGGTGGCCTACAGGTCCCATCAAGCCTTCCCCAGCATGCCGGCACTTGGAGAATCACAAGTGCCTGCATGCCCAGATACTAAGGGCCTGTTGGCACCTGTAGTCCTCCTGTAATTAAAATATTAAAATAAATACAAGACACAGTTAAAAAAAAAAAGTTTTATTGTACAGGGTCTTCACCTGGGGGCGGCGGCCTTTCAGCTCTTTTCCATGGCTGCCACCTTCCCAGGATTTCCACGGCGTCTTCCTCTGGCGTTTTTCACCTGGGGTGGCAGCCTTTAAGCTCTTTTTCATGGCCGCCACCTTCCCAGGGCTTCCACGGCATCTTCACCTGGGGGACGGCGGCCTATAAGCTCTTTTTCATGGCCGCCCATCCAGGACTTCATTGCTCCTCCTCTGCCGTCGGACTGACAGCCGCTCCCTCACGCTGGCTTATAAATCAGCCAAAGGGGGCAGTGTGATGATGCGGTGAGCTGTGATTGGCTCGCGGTGGCCATCTTGATTTTCAAAAATGACGATAATGCCATTTTTGAAATTGGCACCAATGTCAAACTCAAAATGCTGAAGGGCAGGCAGCTAACGACCACACCTACACGCATCTCCACTGCCGCTAACGCCCACACCGCCGCCACTATGTACACACCGCCGCCACTAACGCTCGCACTGCTGCCGCATATGCCTGCACCTACCCAGTGATGACAGATGGGTGAAAGCACACCCCTGTGTCACATAGGTACTTCTAGTGGTGCCACTTCTAAATGAATTTTCAATGGGCTTTTACAGCCCGCGGCATGGACCCGCCCCCGCTTTGGTCCCTTTCCTATTAACAACGGAAGGCAACACTATTGGTGCCTCCCAAAGCCAATTTAAATGTTAAAATGCTTAAAACAATATGAAGCAGATACTTATGACACATAATATGTGTCATAACAGTATCTTCTTTGTATTATTTTAATCATTAATGGCAGGGGAGGCACTGCCTCCACTAACTGCACGTCCCTGGTCTGTACATGTTAAATAATACAAGCAAAACAACCGTAATGGTCAGACCACATGCCACAAAGTGCAGGCAATACAACTGTACATAAGCAGCAAAGTATCATGCAATTTTATTTTATAGCATAGTATATCTCAAATATCCATGCACTTGGAAATACATGAATATAACTTAAACATGAACATTTTCCATGTCCGAAATTATTTTAGCAGAACAGTCACATACAGGATGAGATATACAGGATAAGCACAAATAGTGTGTCTATCACAACTTCTATACTGATAACTTATTGTAGAGATTTGTCACCATGCTTGCGTCTTGTAGTTACAGCCGAACTGCTCAAAAATATCCTCTCTTGACATGTTCAGTAGTCATTATTTTCAACACCCCTTCAAAAGCATTTGTCAGTATAACTTTGTCAAATGTCATAAACACATGTTTTTCCAATCCGTTGCCTAGTTGGGAAACATTGAATTTGATCAGTGTAAACATCGGCTTCTTACTTCCTAATTGGATTGCTTTTTCCTTCTGTATTTTATTTATGTATTATCCAGACTATCCACAAACCTGCAAATGTAGGCACATCCCCTCTGTGTGGAGGTGTTCCTGTGGAGTGGGTGTGCACCTTGAAGTCAACCAATTTAGTACGCTTGCACAAACAGCAAGTAGTGCAGGCCCAGATTTTTCCTACTTGCATATGCAAATAAGTATTTCTTTGTGGAATTGCCATTTCTGAGAATCTGTACCACAATAATCAATATGCATCCCTTAAATGTATATTTATCTTGTAATAAGTTAGTGCTGGAGGAGAGGAGCATTTCTGGATCAGGGAGTGCCCACAGCAGGTTGACACAACTGGAGAGTTCCCAGAAGCAGGCAGCAATGCAGGAGTGGTCCTTGGTGCTGGAGGGAGCCGACACGGTGAGTTATAGCTCCTTTACGGCTTTAGTGGGCTTGATCTGAAAAGGAGTTTAGCCAATTAGAAAATGGACACTCAAATCTGGTGTCACCAACCAACCAACCAACCAACCAACCAACCAACCAAATAATGGCTTTCCACTGGCCTTGAGATGCCAATCACACCATTAATTGTGTATATGTGTAGTAGACACTCAGCAGGCACTTAGGCCTGTATGCTGCAATCTCCCAGCATTTACAGGCCCATGCCTCTAGAGTTTAATGCATAGATTTTGTCCAAGCTCAGGGTATATTTACTCAGTGCAATCTCTCTGTCACCCTGAACTAAACCTCCTAGCAGCCAGGCTTCCATTAATGATAGACTTATAGTGTACTTCTTATCTGTACTGTATTGTATTGTTATATGCTGTTTTGTGTTACTTGTTTGCATTTATTAGCATAGTTTAATACTTAGCGTAGTGTACTACATATAGGATGGAATTTGTTCTATTGTACACTAAGGGGCAGTTAGTTGTAGGGCCCACATTGTGTATTTATGCTAGTTGGGTGTGTTACACTACCCTAGTAGATAGAAGAGAGAGTGACAGGAGATTGACCTTGTGAATATTACTGTTTATCCTCTGCATATGCTCATGTGTAGGAAGGTTTGTGGTGGGCACTACAGGTGCCCGAGTGTACAGACACGATATAGGTTGCAACTGTGTCTGAGGCGCTTGCACCAGTGATGATATACATACACCGTGGCTAATAGGTAGGCATATTTCGATATTACTCCCTCTCCCCTGAGTTTTAGGTCATCCTTGTCACGATCCGGGTATCTGGACGCCATTACTTACCCTTCAGATGCCTCCTAAGGCTGGCTCAGCGTTCCAGGACCGGATCCCGCTGTTCCTGAGTTTCCACATGCAGAATGTCAGAGTGGTGATTTCATCAGCCGCGGCCTCCGCTGTGCCCGCGTGGTTAAATGTGCGCTTGTCAGTCTGGCGTCTCCTGTCTCCTGTGGCCGGCGTCGCCATTACTGTTTCAATTCTCACATGGATTACAAACCAAACTTCCCTCCAAGTGTCTGCATGGGCGCAGCCATCTTGGATTTTGTCATCTGATCATTTCCACCAATCTGCTGTCTGTATTGTTGATTTGCATAATTGCCTAGCCAACCCCTTCCTTGCTGCAGGTATAAGTAAGCTGTGCCTGAGCAAGGAAGGCGTCAGTGCTTTGGTTGTCTAACCTAGTTCCAGTTTGTCTCTCTCCTGTGGTTGTCTTCCAGGTTTCAGCTCCTGTCTCCAGACTTCTGCTATAGAGACCCGCACCAGCATTCCATCTGCGGTGTAGCCTGACTCTCCGATCCATTCTGGACTCACCTGTTTCCAGTTACAACAATCACCTGCTTCCAGCCCAGCTTCCAGCAGTGTACAGCTTCTCTTAAAGGGCCGGTGTCCTTTCTGCAGTTTACCACTCTCCACCGGTATTATTATTTCACCGCTCTCAAACTCCAAACTTCATTATCAATCACCTGCTTCCAGCCCAGCTTCCAGCAGTGTACAGCTTCTCTTAAAGGGCCGGTGTCCTTTCTGCAGTTTACCACTCTCCACCGGTATTATTATTTCACCGCTCTCAAACTCCAAACTTCATTATTATTTCATCGCTCTCAAGTTCGTTTATTATTTAACTGGTTCCAGCCAGTATCCACTCCGTACCAACAACAGTCTGGTTCCAGCCAGTATCCACAGCAGCCGTTTTATCTTCAGCAGCCCAGCCTTTCCTGGAACACCAGCTGGTACGATCCTGGGTTCTCTCCATTGCTACAGTCAGGCCTGGTAAGGACTTTCCAACTAGAAGATTATAAGAACTGTCTCACACTACCAGTGCCTGTGGCCCTTGCCACCCTGTAGTACCCAGGAATTGTATTTATCCTCTGTTGACTTTTATGTTTCCTTTACTGCTGCTGTGTTACGGAGTTTGTCATAATAAACATCATTGACTTTTATCCTGGTTGTCGTGGTCACGCCTTCGGGCAGTTATTCTACATGTTACTTACATGTCTAGGGGTCTGATACAACCTCCCAGGTTCCGTTACATCTCAGCCCCTACAACTGAGGCTGCCTCCCGTCAGCTCAGGCCCTCAGTTGTGACAGTAAGCACTGACCTAATGAATCCAGCCGGAGACCAGGATCAAGCGGCCAGGCCAATGCAAGAACTGGCAGCCCGACTTGAACATCAGGAGGCTGCACAGGGCCACATCATCCGCTGTCTCCAGGATCTCTCTACACGGCTGGATGGGATTCAAACGACCCTCCGTGGACCTGGCACGTCCGGTGCGTCCACTACAGTGACACCAGCTGTAACCCCACCCACCTTACCCATTTCCAGTCCACATCTTCATCTTCCAACGCCAGCAAAATTTGATGGATCTCCAAGGTTCTGCAGGGGATTTCTCAATCAATGTGAAATCCACTTTGAGCTTCTACCTGGCAATTTCTTCAGTGACCGTACCAAAATTGCCTATATCATCTCCCTTCTCAGTGGCTCAGCCCTTGACTGGGCATCACCTTTATGGGAGAAGTCTGATCCCCTGCTATCCTCCTATACTGACTTTGTAGCTACATTCAGGCGCATCTTCGACGAGCCAGGCCGGATAACATCTGCTTCATCTGAGATTCTCCGTTTACGCCAGGGAACACGTACTGTGGGACAGTATCTTATACAGTTTAAAATCCTGGCATCCGAACTGGCATGGAACGACGAGGCCCTGTATGCTGCATTCTGGCATGGCTTATCAGAACGCATCAAGGATGAGTTAGCTACCAGAGACTTGCCCTCTAAGTTGGATGAGCTAATTTCTCTTTGCACGAAGGTTGATCTACGTTTCAGAGAGAGAGCAACCGAGCGAGGAAGATCATCTACTCCTAAATCTTCTGCTCCTCCTCCTCGTCAACCATCTCCATCCAAGGATGAGCCTATGCAAATTAGTCGTTCCCGTCTATCTCCCGCTGAGCGCCGAAGACGTCTCTCTGAGTCTCTCTGTCTCTACTGTGCAGCTCCGTCGCACACTATCAATGCCTGTCCCAAACGTCCGGGAAACTCCAGATCCTAGCTCGCCAAGGAGAGGGCCGGCTAGGAGTAATGATCTCCTCTCCATCTCCTCATGACTGTAACCTCCCAGTGTCGCTCCAAATTGCTCAACGTTACAGGAACGTCATTGCCCTCCTTGATTCCGGAGCAGCTGGGAATTTCATAACCGAAGCTTATGTTAAACGGTGGTCCCTACCCACCGAGAGACTGTCCTCGTCCATCTCTTTGACTGCCGTGGATGGCAGCAAGATTTTTGACGCAGTCATTTCCTTAAGGACTCTTCCAGTTCGTCTGAGAGTGGGAGTTCTTCATTCTGAGTATATTTCTTTTTTAGTGATTCCAAGAGCCACACATCCAGTGGTTTTAGGCCTTCCATGGCTCCGTCTCCACAACCCATCAATTGACTGGACGACTACGCAAATACTGGCATGGGGTCCCTCCTGTTCTGAGACTTGTTTAGCCAAAGTTCTTCCTGTTTGTTCTTCCTTCCCCAGGTCATCTGATGTTCCGCCTCCTCCATATCAAGACTTCACGGACGTGTTCAGTAAAGCCTCTGCTGATATCCTTCCTCCTCATAGAGAATGGGACTGCCCAATCGACCTCATTCCAGGGAAGGTTCCACCGCGAGGTCGAACTTATCAGTTGTCTCTGCCTGAGACACACTCCATGGAAGAGTACATCAAAGAGAACCTGGCGAAGGGTTTCATCCGACCATCTTCTTCTCCAGCCGGCGCAGGCTTCTTCTTCGTTAAGAAGAAAGACGGTGGTCTGCGTCCGTGCATCGACTACAGAGGTCTGAACGACATTACCGTCAAGAACCGATACCCTTTACCCCTGATTACCGAGCTCTTTGATAGAGTTAGTGGTGCAACTATTTTCACAAAGCTGGACTTGAGGGGTGCCTACAATCTCATCCGAATCCGTGAGGGTGACGAGTGGAAGACCGCCTTTAACACCCGTGACGGACATTATGAGTACCTCATCATGCCCTTCGGATTGAGCAACGCTCCAGCAGTCTTCCAGCACTTCGTGAATGAGATTTTCAGGGACATCTTGTACCGCCATGTCGTGGTTTATCTAGACGACATCCTCATCTTTGCTAATAATCTCGAAGATCATCGTTTCTGGGTAAAAGAGGTTCTTTCCCGTCTCCGTGTCAATCACCTCTATTGTAAATTGGAGAAGTGTGTGTTTGAAGTTAAAACCATTCCGTTTCTAGGTTACATTGTGTCCGGTTCCGGACTAGAGATGGATCCTGAGAAACTCCAAGCAATCCAGAATTGGCCTATACCCTTAAGCCTCAAAGGGGTCCAGAGGTTCTTAGGGTTCGCCAATTATTATAGAAAATTTATACGAGACTTTTCCACCATTGTGGCGCCTATCACTGCATTAACCAAGAAAGGTGCTAATCCGTCCAAGTGGTCCGAGGAAGCTACACAGGCCTTTCACCTTCTGAAGCAACGGTTCATCTCTGCACCAGTTCTGAAACAGCCCGACACCGACTCTCCTTTTATCTTAGAGGTAGATGCCTCCTCCGTTGGAGTAGGAGCAGTGTTATCCCAGAGGGCCAAAGATGGACATCTACATCCTTGCAGTTTCTTCTCCCGGAAGTTCTCCCCAGCTGAGCGCAACTATGCCATTGGCGATCAGGAGTTGCTAGCCATCAAGCTCGCTCTGGAGGAGTGGAGATACCTGTTGGAGGGAGCTTCCCACTCAATCACCATACTTACCGACCACAAAAATCTTTTATATCTCAAAGGCGCACAATGTCTGAATCCTCGTCAGGCCAGATGGGCACTTTTCTTCTCTAGGTTTGACTTTAAACTCCAGTTCTGTCCGGGTTCTCAGAATCATAAGGCCGATGCCCTTTCCCGCTCATGGGAGCAAGAAAATGAGTCCGAGTCTGCAGACAAGCATCCTATTATTAATCCGTTGGCATTCTCCACGGTAGGGATGGACTCTACGCCTCCACCAGGGAAAAGTTTTGTTAAGCCAGTTCTAAGGAAGAAGCTCATGCATTGGGCCCATGCTTCCCGTTTTGCTGGACATACAGGCATTCAAAAAACCCTTGAATTTATTTCTAGGTCCTACTGGTGGCCAACTCTGAAGAAGGACGTTATGGAATTTATTGCCTCCTGCCCAAAGTGTGCCCAACACAAAGTCTCCCGCCAGTCGCCTGCGGGGCAACTGGTTCCATTATCTGTTCCCCGTCGACCTTGGACCCATTTGTCGATGGACTTTGTTTCCGATCTACCTATCTGCAACAAGTTTAATACCATCTGGGTGGTAGTTGACCGGTTCACCAAGATGGCACATTTCATCCCTCTCACCGGTCTTCCGTCAGCTTCCAAGTTGGCTCAAGTGTTTATACAAGAGATCTTCCGACTTCACGGTCTTCCTGAAGAGATCATCTCGGATCGTGGAGTACAATTTGTAGCCAAATTTTGGCGAAGTTTGTGTCAAGCCCTCCAAGTCAAGTTAAAGTTTTCCACGGCTTACCATCCTCAGACCAATGGTCAAACCGAGAGGGTGAATCAGGACTTGGAGGCCTTCCTCCGTATATATGTCTTCCTCTCAACATGACTGGGTTCAACTCCTTCCTTGGGCCGAGTTCAGCCACAACAATCAATACCATTCCTCATCTTCTTCTACACCATTCTTCATTAATTATGGATTCCACCCTAAAGTCCCAGAATTCCAACCGCTTCCCGCTACTTCTGTTCCAGCAGTGGATGTCACCTTGCGTCAGTTTTCAAATAACTGGAGGAACGTCCGCGCAGCCCTGCTTAAAGCCTCATTCAGGTATAAGAAGTTTGCCGATAGGAAGCGTAGAGCGGTTCCTGCTCTCAAGGTGGGTGATCGTGTGTGGCTGTCCACGAAGAATTTGAGGTTGAGAGTTCCCAGCATGAAATTTGCACCTCGCTACATCGGACCCTTCAAGATTGAACAAGTCATCAATCCTGTTGCCTACAGGTTACAGTTACCATCCTTCTTGAAAATACCCAGGACATTTCATGTTTCTTTGTTGAAACCGCTGATCCTGAATCGGTTTCATTCCGCACTTCCTCCAGCTCCCAAAGTTCAGACTCAACGGGGAGTCGAGTACGAGGTGGCCAAGATTTTGGACTCACGTTTCCGTTACGGTCAGTTACAATACCTCATTGACTGGAAGGGCTATGGTCCTGAAGAACGCTCTTGGACCAATGCCTCAGACGTCCATGCTCCTGCCTTGGTCCGAAATTTCCACGCAAAGTTTCCTTTAAAGCCTAAGAAGTGTCCTGGGGCCACTCCTAAAGGGGGGGGTGCTGTCACGATCCGGGTATCTGGACGCCATTACTTACCCTTCAGATGCCTCCTAAGGCTGGCTCAGCGTTCCAGGACCGGATCCCGCTGTTCCTGAGTTTCCACATGCAGAATGTCAGAGTGGTGATTTCATCAGCCGCGGCCTCCGCTGTGCCCGCGTGGTTAAATGTGCGCTTGTCAGTCTGGCGTCTCCTGTCTCCTGTGGCCGGCGTCGCCATTACTGTTTCAATTCTCACATGGATTACAAACCAAACTTCCCTCCAAGTGTCTGCATGGGCGCAGCCATCTTGGATTTTGTCATCTGATCATTTCCACCAATCTGCTGTCTGTATTGTTGATTTGCATAATTGCCTAGCCAACCCCTTCCTTGCTGCAGGTATAAGTAAGCTGTGCCTGAGCAAGGAAGGCGTCAGTGCTTTGGTTGTCTAACCTAGTTCCAGTTTGTCTCTCTCCTGTGGTTGTCTTCCAGGTTCCAGCTCCTGTCTCCAGACTTCTGCTATAGAGACCCGCACCAGCATTCCATCTGCGGTGTAGCCTGACTCTCCGATCCATTCTGGACTCACCTGTTTCCAGTTACAACAATCACCTGCTTCCAGCCCAGCTTCCAGCAGTGTACAGCTTCTCTTAAAGGGCCGGTGTCCTTTCTGCAGTTTACCACTCTCCACCGGTATTATTATTTCACCGCTCTCAAACTCCAAACTTCATTATCAATCACCTGCTTCCAGCCCAGCTTCCAGCAGTGTACAGCTTCTCTTAAAGGGCCGGTGTCCTTTCTGCAGTTTACCACTCTCCACCGGTATTATTATTTCACCGCTCTCAAACTCCAAACTTCATTATTATTTCATCGCTCTCAAGTTCGTTTATTATTTAACTGGTTCCAGCCAGTATCCACTCCGTACCAACAACAGTCTGGTTCCAGCCAGTATCCACAGCAGCCGTTTTATCTTCAGCAGCCCAGCCTTTCCTGGAACACCAGCTGGTACGATCCTGGGTTCTCTCCATTGCTACAGTCAGGCCTGGTAAGGACTTTCCAACTAGAAGATTATAAGAACTGTCTCACACTACCAGTGCCTGTGGCCCTTGCCACCCTGTAGTACCCAGGAATTGTATTTATCCTCTGTTGACTTTTATGTTTCCTTTACTGCTGCTGTGTTACGGAGTTTGTCATAATAAACATCATTGACTTTTATCCTGGTTGTCGTGGTCACGCCTTCGGGCAGTTATTCTACATGTTACTTACATGTCTAGGGGTCTGATACAACCTCCCAGGTTCCGTTACATCTCAGCCCCTACAACTGAGGCTGCCTCCCGTCAGCTCAGGCCCTCAGTTGTGACAATCCTCCTGCTATGTGTGATTCGGAGTGTCCAGCTCTAACAGCCCATTTCTCACAATAAGGAATGTCTGTTGAGGAGGAAGTGGTTTGTGCACAGGTGTGGCCACACTAAGCTTGTGTGGCAAAAAATGTTACCGGTAAATTAAAAATGTATTTTGTTTGTCCTATATGATATCAGATTAACAAGGACAGGGTTGAAGTATTGTTTTAAGTCCAGTGGTGCTCCCCTAGAGTCATAACTTATGAGTGAGAAAAAAAGGGAAACCTCACCCGGCCCAGACATGGAAAGGATTGACAGATCGATAGCTCTTTCTCGATTTGGTGGGTGCTGCTGCATGGCTGTTCTTAGTTGGTGGAGCAATTTGTCTGGTTAATTCAGATAACAATCGAGACTCCCACATGCTAACTAGCTACGCTACCCCCGGCCTACATTTATCTGTCTTACCTCTCTGTACTCTCATCAGCTCTATCTTACGAGGACTGACAGCAGATGCAGGAAAATCTTTGTTATCACATGCATCGGTCAAATGGACTCAGCCATTCTCTGCTGTCAGGCACATGGTCAACGGTAGATCCCTATTCCGCTCAAATGCATGTGCTTTTCAGTACTACCATTGTCCCTAAAGGAAATACTCAAGTGACCCCCTTCTTGAGAAAGAAATTTGTGTATTCTCACCCTAAAGGTGGGTAAACCCACACGGAGCTCTTTTGCACTAGCATTATTAAGCGGTCAATATTGATGTGAAGACAATGAATGTTTAGTTATATCGATATATGTGTGGTATTTCCAGGGTTTTTTTTGCATATCCTCCAACTCTGTTTAATTTCTTGTTTGGGTTTCATGTTGTTGGAAAAATGTTTTGAAAGTACATGTTTTGGAAGAATTTGTGTTTAACACAAAAGTGGTTGCACTCCAATCCTTATTTCATGCTGAGTCTCATGCTGTTGAGATGGCAATGAAATCTCCTGTAACTCTTTCTGCATTTATGTTCAGTAATGCTGATGAAACATGCATGTACAGTTAACGAAGCCATGACATAACAATGGTAAGACAGGTGTATTCTGTGAAATCATGAGGACTCCTATTGTCACAGGGAGTTATTCCCAATATTCAATACTTGATTTATATAAAACCACAAACCTTTGTATTTCCACACGTGGATTGTACACTTTTTATGAAAGGACCTACTAAAAGTTAAGTTTCATAAATTAAACCCAAGAGTGCCCCCAGACAAAAGAGTCCTCTTTCTCCTTTGTTTCTAATTTCTCACAATAGTAAGCAAAGAAATATATTGATGCTGCTGTGGTACAGAGCTTGATGATGCTATTTGTGATGTATCATGTCATCATGGTCCCACCCCCAGCATCGCTGACAGGGGTAGATGGGGGTCGCAAGTGCGTCATTCTCTGCACCACACTACCCACACCTCCCACCTGTACTTGCTAACCTAGATCTGCCAAGGAGAACAATCTAGGATACGCCACTTAGGGAGCTTATTTTCTGCTGTAAAGATATGTGCTGATGAAGATGATAATATCGGCATATAGCTTTAATTTATTTTTTATTTTTTTATGAATACAACCTGAACAACTGTGTAAATTCCTATGGGGGGCGTGGTTACACATCCCCTGTACTCCAAGCCCCCTAGAGAGGACCAGGTAATTTGTACATGCCTGTCTCCCTCTCTGTGCCCTTGCCCATTTTGTGTATCTACTAGATGCAAATCTAATGGTTCTTGTAATTTTAATTAATTTCAGGAAATAAAACTCACTGTGTATTTAGAAATCTGAAAATTAAAAATGAATCTGAAAGTTAATGTTTTTGGTAACCATCGATGACAACCACACCGATGGCCATCCCTAGGAGACACTGCATTGTTCCAGAAGTCTCCTGCAGAAGAACCATAGAACCGTGACTGGCAACCACCACCCAATGGATGCCTTAAATAAGCCCCAGTGCTATTTAGCACAGGAGGTGTGGGGAATTGGCACATCCCACTGTAATATCAAGATCAATCAGCCTGACCCTGCCTGGTGTCAGTTACCACTGCTGGAGAGGGTGCACATATTCATTCTCCCAGGCTACGTCACTAGTGCTGGTTACTTATTATTTTTAAAATATTGATTTTTACTTCTGTATCTTTAATTTGGTAACATTAAGATATATGCTCAGAGTGTATCTTGATATTGCCACATATTTTAACTGCAAA
Organism: Pseudophryne corroboree; assembly: GCF_028390025.1. NCBI lineage: Eukaryota > Metazoa > Chordata > Amphibia > Anura > Myobatrachidae > Pseudophryne > Pseudophryne corroboree. The sequence goes on from NC_086449.1 coordinate 535,176,386, forward strand.
TAAAGTTGCATGTATGTTAATATATGGCAATGCAAAATACAGTAACAATAAGTAACAATGCGATAGCAATAAGAACAGACTAATAGGATAGGTGGCCACTCAGGGTCCCTTGTGAGCATGTGTGACCTTGGCATCTAGGTGTAGATTCATAAAAAATAAATAAAAAAACATTAAAAAATGTATATAATTTTTAATTGTAAAAATGTTTTATTTCCATAATAAAATATTATTTGTATTTACTGCATCATTATGATAAATATGCAGTGACTAGCTTCCCCATACTATCACAGAATACATCCTGCAACGGTTACGGCTGGCGATAACTGGCGGTGACCATCATATCCTGCTGACATTGATAAATAGGTAGAATCCCTAAATCCAACTAAAACTGACTTTTTTTCAGCCTACATGTGCCTATTACTCTCTCTATGTAGGGCCGCTTCTGTTCCAAATATGACCACACCTGTTGACACAAATGTATATGATGATCCAGTCCTCAGGAGTAAGTTCTTGAGTTTGTCTGCTAAACCAAAAGCCACCTTGTACTGTCCTTTTCTAGAGTGCAATGGTGGTGTAAACTATTTCTTATAATCACGTGACCATCACTAGCATTCATGGCATACTGATGTTGTACAGAAGGTTACAGAAAGTATTGCAATAACTGGCAGACATCACTGACACGTTAAATGAAAGGATTTCTAGAATCTACTTACGTGCAATATGTAATGCATTACCGATTTTCCATTTCAGTTTCAATAACAGTTTTCAGTTTGACACAAAGTTCTTTATACATCTTAACGGGAGTGTGCTTTCTGTATTTATCAGGCTTGCCACCAAAGTGACAATAAAGCACTTGTGTGCAAAGCAGGATAGAGTTCCACACTTGCTCCTTTTATCCAGCAAATACTGTCATTATAAGCTTGAGGATAAATGTAAAGACCACAAATAAGTCATGATTAAGATGTGTGATTGTTTGCACTAAGCGAAACTAAACATTTAGGTGTATGCACAGTACTAGGAAAATATTACAGTAAAAAAGATGACAAGATAATCTGATTAAACAACACAGTTTGTATGTGTTGGTATAAGTAGTACTGATATATAAAAAGGAGGAGGAGAAAAGGGTATACAACGGACACTGTATTGTTATTTATATGTAAGCTAGAACATGTTATAAATTGTTTATTATGTAGACTCTAGGGAGCTACATTTGGTTGAGTGCAATAGTGGTTTAGTCTTACCAAAGGTATAGGGGCACGACTCACTATTGTTGCATATTGTTTAATTCTGGTACTTGATAACAGGGAACTTAGAGGGTCATTCAGATCTGATCGCTGGGCTGCATTTTTGCTGTCCTGCAGCCCGCCTACAGTGAAAGTGTATTTTCACTGTGCAGGTGTGCGATGCTATGTGTACGCCGAGCTGCTGAAATTCTGTTTGTGCAGTTTCTGCACAGCCCAGGACTTACTGTAACTTACCAGTGCAATAGAATCAGGCTGATTGCGGCCGGAGCTGACGTCAGACATCCTTCCTGAAAACGCTTGGGCACGCCTGTGTTTTCCCGAACACTCCCAGTAAACGGTCAGTTACCACCCACAAATGACTTCCTCCTGCCAATCACCTTGCAAACGCCTGTGTGAACGAGTTTTTCACACCATCCCGTCGCTCACCAGCGATGCATGTTGTGGTTGTCCGATGCAGATGCATGCGCTGTTGTGACCTGATCGCCCGCTGTGCAAAAACAGCAGCGATCAGATCTGAATGACCCCCTTAGTGAGAAGGGCAGCCCAAATATTACATACAAATTTCCATCAGCGAAAAAGGAGAGTAAATACATGATAGATAGATAGATAGATAGATAGATAGATAGATAGATAGATAGATCGATAGATAGATAGAGAAGTTGGATTATAACCAATTATCCACCATTCACTTTTGAATTCAATTGATTGATATATACAGTATATACTAGCGCACTCGGGAATTTTTTTCTATTGTATTGGTCCCTACTAACAGAGGTTCTTCCAAGAGTTGCTGCTAACTAGTCGGAAAATACATATCCGACAAGGAGAATATATTTCCCCTTAAGTACGAATTCCCAGCTACAAGTTCATCCATGTCATTCAACCTTGCCACAGGCACCTATGTGAAGGACAAAACAAGTGACTTGCCATTCTAGAATCAGAGAAGAGGTAAATATGTTCAAGACAGGTAGGAGCTTGAATGACTGCAGGCATGATGTAGGGAACACAAGAAATTATAGTCTGGAATCAATCCTTCAAGTCCTAGTTTCACTCTTGAGGATGAAGATCATAGGCGTGCGCAGAACATTTTATTACGGGGTGCACCGTCGAAGGGGTGTGTTTGGCACCACCTACTGGGCGTGTCTAGCACCACCTATTAGGTGTGTCTAGCACCGCCTATTTGCACTCAAAGCAATATAAACATATACCCCCAGCGGTGCACCTTACTCAATACCCCCAGTGGTGCCAGATACACACTTACCCCCAGCAGTGCCAGATACACACTTGCCCCCAGCGGTGCCAGATACACACTTGCCCCCACCAGTGCCAGATACACACATACCCCCAGCGGTGCCAGATACACACATGCCCCCAGCGGTGCCAGATACGTATTCCCCCAGCAGTGCCAGATACATAAATGCCCCCAGCGGTGCCAAATACATATGCATCCAGCGGTGCCAGATACATAAATGTCCCCAGTGATGCCAGATACATATGCCCCGAGTGGTGCCAGATACATAAATGCCCCAGTGGTGCCAGATACATAAATGCCCCAGTGGTGCCAGATACATAAATGCCCCCAGTGGTGCCAGATACATAATGCCCCCAGCGGTGCCAGATACATAAATGCACCCAGTGGTGCCAGATACATATGCCCCCATTTGTGCTCACCCTCCTCTGTTGCCAGTGCCTCCAATTTCTGTCTCTACCGCTGAGGGGAGGAGAGCGCAGAGCGCAGTGCGTGTCTCTCCTGGGCCTCACTTCACTGAGTCCCTGGCTGTCTCCGGCGGCCATTTGAAATATGGTGCTGGCTTGTGCGCCAATCAAAGCTCATGGGCCAGCAACCAATCAAGAGCCAGTCCGCAAGATCAAGTTCAGCGTCAGACTGAGACGGGAATCGGCGGCAGCAGCAACAGGCGTGCGCGTGTGTGCGGTGGTGCCGGACATTAGGGGGTGCCTGTGCGCACCAGGCACCCCCATGTGCACGCCTATGATGAAGATACTGTATATATACACTGCTCAAAAAAATAAAGGGAACACTAAAATAACACATCCTAGATCTGAATGAATGAAATATTCTTATTAAATACTTTGTTCTTTACATAGTTGAATGTGCTGACAACAAAATCACACAAAAATTATCAATGGAAATCAAATTTATTAACCCATGGAGGTCTGGATTTGGAGTCACCCTCAAAATTAAAGTGGAAAAACACACTACAGGCTGATCTAACTTTGATGAAATGTCCTTAAAACAAGTCAAAATGAGGCTCAGTAGTGTGTGTGGCCTCCACGTGCCTGTATGACCTCCCTACAACCCACACAAGTGGCTCAGGTAGTGCAGCTCATCCAGGATGGCACATCAATGTGAGCTGTGGCAAGAAAGTTTGCTGTGTCTGTCAGCGTAGTGTCCAGAGCATGGAGGCGCTACCAGGAGACAGGCCAGTACATCAGGACACGTGGAGGAGGCCGTAGAAGGGCAACAACCCATCAGCAGGACCGCTACCTCCGCCTTTGTGCAAGGAGGAACAGGAGGAGCACTGCCAGAGCCCTGCAAAATGACCTCCAGCAAGCCACAAATGTGCATGTGTCTACTCAAAGGAACAGAAACAGACTCCATGAGGGTGGTATGAGGGCCCGACGTCCACAGGTGGGGGTTGTTCTTACAGCCCAACACCGTGCAGGACGTTTGGCATTTGCCAGAGAACACCAAGATTGGCAAATTCCCCACTGGCGCCCTGTGCTCTTCACAGATGAAAGCAGGTTCTCACAGAGCACATGTGACAGACGTGACAGAGTCTGGAGATGCCAAGGAGAACGTTCTGCTGCCTGCAACATCCTCCAGCATGACCGGTTTGGCAGTGGGTCAGTAATGGTGTGGGGTGGCATTTCTTTGGGGGGGCCGCACAGCCCTCCATGTGCTTGCCAGAGGTAGCCTGAATGCCATTAGGTACCGAGATGAGATCCTCAGACCCCATGTGAGACCATATGCTGGTGCGGTTGGCCCTGGGTTCCTCCTAATGCAAGACAATGCTAGACCTCATGTGGCTGGAGTGTGTCAGCAGTTCCTGCAACACGAAGGCATTGATGCTATGGACTGGCCCGCCCGTTCCCCAGACCTGAATCCAATTGAACACATCTGGGACATCATGTCTCGCTCCATCCACCAACACTACGTTGCACCACAGACTGTCCAGGAGTTGGCGGATGCTTTAGTCCAGGTCTGGGAGGAGATCCCTCAGGAGACCATCCGCCACCTCATCAGGAGCATGCCCAGGCATTGTAGGGAGGTCATACAGGCACGTGGAGGCCACACACACACTACTGAGCCTCATTTTGACTTGTTTTAAGGACATTACATCAAAGTTGGATCAGCCTGTAGTGTGTTTTTCCACTTTAATTTTGAGGGTGACTCCAAATCCAGACCTCCATGGGTTAATAAATTTGATTTCCATTGATAATTTTTGTGTGATTCTGTTGTCAGCACATTCAACTATGTAAAGAACAAAGTATTTAATAAGACTATTTCATTCATTCAGATCTAGGATGTGTTATTTTAGTGTTCCCTTTATTTTTTTGAGCAGTGTAGTTATCACTGGCGTATCTATAATGGTTGCAGTGTGTGCCGTGCACATGGGCCCCTGAGTCCAGATAGGGCACCCATTTTTTTAAATACTTACCTCTCCATAGTCCCGTTTAAATGTCAGCTGTGCTCTGGAATTACTGTAAAAATGGCGCAGTGGCCATTTTCACGGTGTTCCGCGCATGCACAGTAGAGAAATCACTGGGAAAGTGTCCTCCACGCCATTTTAATGGTGATCTGTACATGCGCAGTAGAGTCTGAGCCTTCTAATTCTCAGACTATCCAGCGCTGCTGGCAGAGAGGAGGAGGTCCAAATGGAGGAGGCAGCACACAGGCCTCCTCCTCTCTTAAAGCGCCACTGATAGTTATGTTTAAGTTGTTCCAAATGTTAATTACTGTAAAAAGTAATTTGTATAAAGTAGTGCATATTTTGAAGAGTCCTTACTTTCCCATTCCAAAATACAGACGTTGGGAGTGGTACAGTCCTGGGAGCTACTAAACAGAAAATTATGTATATAATACTTTCCAGCTGTAGTGATTCGGGAGTGATTCAGAAAGAGGTTCTTCCCCTTCTTGCTTCAGTATTTTAGCCGCTTTTACCAGATATTCGATTTTAAATAGGTGATGTAGTAATACATAAAAAATTAAAAAAAACATACAAAAATATTTAGACCAATTTTTCAATTGTGAGGTGAAAAAAACCCATTGTGATTAGTGTCCCAAAAAATGTTCAGTGCAATAGGAGCATGACCGAACTCATACTCAAAAATAATAATAATAATGTGTATAGGTGGATTCCTTTATATGTGATGATATGTGAGGTTATATCCAATTTTATAATTTCTGTGTAAGCGTACCCAACACACTGTAATAAGTGGGATGGAGAAAGCCCATAAATCTATCTTTGACTTCAACAGTGATTCCGTAAAAAGACAAGCATACCCTACTCATGGTAAAGTAGATGATGCAAAGCACATAAAGGTATCTTTGGTTTGGCAGGTTCTTGAGGATGGTATTCTTCTGTTATCACTCCAGAGTATTGATGTCATGTGCATGAAAATAAAAATTATATACCAATGTGTACTGCAATTTAGCAATTTAAAGTACAGATTATACTAATCTTGCACCAAAAGCATACCCGGACTCACACTCTAATGAGAGGAAATACGTACATCTATCACAGTTTCTTTAGTATCACTCCCCATCCACAGATGTGATGTGATATATAGCAGAAATGTTAAACAACATTCTTACAACACAGAATTACTTGTGTATCTTTGTGCCATTTCCCCCATTGCAATGCTGTGGCACCACAGGATACAAAAAGACCTCCAACGTTATTTGTCAGTGAATATTACTTAAACTAGGTTAGGGAAAGCTGGAAATTTAGCAACTGTTATTGAAAAAGTGTTTTTCATTACTGTTCTCATGACCACGTATAGTTTGTGATTATAATATGCCAATATCTGTGATTCTTTTACATTTTTTAATGATCCAATGTGATGTGAATTGTAGTCAATTGTCCTCTTTTTATCTTCTTTTTATGCCCTATTCTTGTGATTATGTCATATTTTGTGCCAATTAATATCCTCAATCCAGAGTTCATTGCGGCTTAATAAAAAGACAACCTGTTGAAATTGCTGACTCAATATCGGGTCAATCTCTCCTACCTCTCTGATCAAGGTACAACAAAACAAGGTATGGGGAAGAACAATTTAAGGGAAATGTCTGTCACATAGCTACCCAACTTCTGTGATACCTCTCTCAACATCTTAGAGATACCCGCCAACCCAGGGTGGTACACTTTGAAATACCATTATGGGCTAAATTTACAAAGCTATGAATTTAAAGAGGCAATAATAAGAAATACTAAACACACTTTTTTTTTATTTCATACTAGTTAAAAGCCATCAAAATGACAGACACCAGGGCCAGATTATAGGGGGGATGTCTTTACTCACACAAGAGCTGCCGGGTTTCTGGAAGTCTCACCAGTCTCCGCACATCTCCCAGCCAGTCTGGGAGTAGAGGACACCAGTAACCACTAGCAGGTGGCTGGAGGGATCTGGGCATGGCTTGTGAGGGGTGTGGGAGGGATGAGCACAGGAACTCACCCTTCTGCTAGCGTGCAGTATACTATATATGAAGTAGCTGAGCTGGTTATCTGCCTCCTCCTCACCCGTACCATCTGCAGCCACAGCACCGACCCCTCCTTCACATGTTCACCACACTGCTCAAGCCACACAGGGTCTCACCCTTTCCTGCTGATTGATTTACCTTCTTCCCATGACGGTACTTGGCCATACATGTTTCCGGTGTCTCCTCTGTGATCGCTGCGGTCTTGTGGTTCCTGCATCAGTTTTCTGGTCACTGCTACTACTTGAAGCCATGCCAAGCAACCAGGGGGGGGGGAGGGGGGGGGCATAGGGTACACCAGTAGCCGAGGTTCAAAGGGGCCTCAAGGCTCAGTGGCAGAAAAACAGTGTCGCCTCACCTAATAGTAAACTTTAAGGTGAATGATAGATAGGGCTGTTCACAGTTTAGGTGACACCTCCCTACCCATCACCAGTTTTTGCCATCTCATGGTTCCGCCTAAGAAGAGGAGCAGCCAGGAAGAGAATCGATGGGCACATAGTCTATGAGGCTGCCCCAGCAGCCCTACCACTATCCGAGTGTAGCATGGACTCCCCGCTCATCTATCTCTCTGTGTGTGCCAGTCTCTGTCTCTGTGTGTGTGTGTGCCAGTCTCTGTGTGTGCCTCTCTCTGTCTCTGTGTGTGCGCCAGTCTCTGTCTCTGTGTGTGCGTCAGTCTCTGTCTCTCTATGTGTGTGCCGGTCTCTGTCTCTCTATGTGTCATTCTGTCTGGCTTCTCTCCACTTTCTCTGGGGGCAAAATGAAAGTGGCACACTGGTGTGCCTGGTGTGTGTCAATCACTGACAGCACTAAGCAGCATGCTTGGCAGGGCCGGTGCTAGTGTATTCGGCACTCCCCTGCAAACTATACATTTGTGCCCTCCTACAAAAAAGTCCTCTTAACATGTCTCTTTACAATGTTTCATATTCTGAAATGTAACATGCAGTATTTTGTAAAATGAATGATAAGGGGTACAGTAATGTGTGCAGGGTTAGGGAGGTAAGGGTACATGTGTGACATTTGTTGTGTTACCTTTGCTGAGAGACCTGTGTGTCAGATTATACAGTGTGTGACCTAATAGGATCATGGTGAATGGAAACTGGGCTCTCAGCAGTGTCATTGCCCAGCCACCAATCAGAGGTCGCAGTGTCCCAATGTGCGGTGGAGGAATATATATAATACCCCAAGCACACTGACAGTCATGCATAATTTACGCCCTTACTGGCCGCTAGTATACAATGTCACCGCAGATGCATGATACACAGAAAAACAATACTAACACTATGGGGGTAATTCCAAGTTGATCGCAGCAGGAAATGTTTTGGCAGTTGGGCAAAACCATGTGCACTGCAGGGGAGGCAGATATAACATTTGCAGAGAGAGTCAGATTTGGTGGGTTATTTTGTTTCTGTGCAGGGTAAATACTGGCTGCTTTATTTTTACACTGCAATTTAGATTGCAGATTGAACACACCACACCCAAATCTAACTCTCTCTGCACATGTTATATCTGCCTCCCCTGCAGTGCACATGGTTTTGCCCAACTGCTAACAAAATTTCCTGCTGCGATCAACTTGGAATTACCCCCTATATGTAACACTATGAAATTATACTGCTGGCCCACCACAGAGAAGGTGACAGGGGCCAGTGGGCTGTGCATGAAGCAAAGTGACGACAATGTCACATCTCTCTGTGTCTGCGATGATGGGCACCATGCAGCACTAGGGTGTCCTCGCATCCTACAACCCATCACCGCTCTCTAGGTATGCAATAGTAGCAATGACACAGGAAGGAGAGGGCAGCACCTCCCTCTCTGTGTAAGGGTTACCCACCAGGGCAGCAGTGACAGCAGTAGCAGACTTGCCTCCATGATGGGTGTCATATGCAGCCTCCTGCCCTAGCCTGTGCAGCTGTAGGTGACTCTCTAGTGACCCAGCAGGACAATGACTGTACAACCGTGTTGGGTAATAAGTATGGAGTGAGAGTTGAGGCAGTTCCGACTTCGGACATAGCAGCATGCCCGAGACACAGCCCTACTGCCATCCCCTAACTCCCAGGCCCTTCAGCACTACGGAGGATGGCCATGTAGACTGTGGATTACGCGAGTGAGGGGTGGGAGACCAGCCAGAGGTGTGCGTTTTTGCTGCTTTGCCAGTGTACTAAGAGTGGCCAGCCCAGTGGAGTAGGATTGGCACCTCTCCAAACTGGCGCCATCCTGCAATGCATCCCTCAGCCTGGGGATCTCCCCATCCTACACTGGTGAGAAGACCGACTCCGGGATCCCAACTTGGATCACAATGCCACTGCCAGAATCCACACTGTCGGCATCACAATCGTATTTATCCCGGGGCGGGTTAGGGTAAGGCTGTGGTGTGGGGTGGGGGGGGGGGGATGTTAGGTTTAGGATGCGGGTAGGGGTAGGGCTAGGCTGTGGAGGGGGGGTTTAGGGTTAGGTTGCAGGGAGGGTGGGTTAGGGTTAGGCACCCCGGGGGGAGGGAGGGGATGGAGATGGGGGTTAGGATTAGGCACAAAGGAGGAAGGTTAGGGTCAGGCTGCGGGAAGGGAGGGTTAGGGGGGTGGTGAGAGGGAGAACATCGCTTATTCACCCCTGTCTGTCTTTTCTGCAGCGGGATCCCGGCGTCGGTATTACAACCGCTGGGATCTCATACTGATTTCGTCCCAGCATCTCGGCAGCTGACACATATATAGAAATACATATCTCATACATATCATAGCGATAACTATATACTACACAAAGCACACTAACACATATATAGACACAAATATCACAATGACACCTATATACAGAATATCACCACTATTATCATTACATGGGGGGGGGGACATTCAGCGCCACACTGCTTGATCAATAAATCATAATAGGGGGCGGCAGGGATGTCAATTAATATTAATACTGACACACTGGGTGACAGGCAGCCACTCAGCCAGAGCTAGCCCTAACCAATATGATGCCCTAGGCAAGTTTTTGGCTGGTTCCCCCTAGTAACGCCTTTTTTGCCGAAAACTAAAGTCGGGTTCCTTTTTTGCCGAAAATGCATGTTATTTGCATTGCTATATGGCTTTGATGCACAAGCAGTTTCAGGTGATTAAAATGATATGTGGCATGCCTATATTCTGTGTGTGTGTGTGACTGTGGTTGTATCTGCATACAAAATGCTACGCTACAGTGATTTCCAGGAATACACAGTAATGTAGCATTTTCTATGCAGATATGGTCACAGTCACACGCAGAATATAGGCATGCGGCATATCATTTTAATCAGCAGAAGCTGCCTGTGCCCCTAAGCATGCCAAATGCCCTAGGCATTTGCATAGTTTGCCTATGCCTAGGGCCGGCTCTGCACTCAGCTCCCCGGTAGTCACCGCTGGCGTCTGGCATCCACGACCACTCCTCTTTGGGTCGCACACCGCATCAGTGTGAAGTGGTATATCACACTGTGCATGGGCAGGGACGGCATCAGCTTCTGACGGCAGGCACGGCTCCAATATGGAGGCGATATATAGTGGCGCCCATTAAGGGTAGCGCCACACACGGCAGCATGTGTCAAACGTGCCTGGAGCTGGCACTGATGCGCACACACAGATACACCCAGACAAACACACACACATACACACCCACACACTTTCTTTCTTTCCATCTACTTACCACAGTCTGGCTGTCATATCTGCAGCAGCCTGGTGCTCCTGTGTAGCTCTGCCCCTTCCACCAGTGTAGCCCCACCCCTCGGTCTGTGTAGCTCTGCCCCTTTTAGTCCGATCAGTAACTGCCACTGTCACAGGAGGGGGAGAGGAAGCTTCAAGCTTACGGTGCCGCTGCCTGTCATACAGTGACAGACACAGCAGCTAGCAGCAGGGAGGCCAGGCGCAGCAGCAGGGAGAGCGCCTCTCCAGCCTGGCACGTACCTGTTCTGCATCCCTTTGCTGAGCGGGTAGCGCCAGGCCTGATGCTTGGGTATTACCAGTGTGTAACCGCTGTGAGGCTACTCTGCATGTAGAGAATAGGGTGACACGTGTGGACTGGAGGATGTGTACCTGCATCTGTGCACTATATCAGGGTCTCTCAGACTGTAGAAGCCACTCTGTCTGTGATATATATATAACAGCGATAGCCATGGCCCCACTGTATATGCTCTGTTGGTTGAGGGCCTATATCCAGCATTATGGGCTGGTCATGGCATGGGCATGTCTCTGAGCTGTAGCCTAGCAGTGAGTATGCAGTCTGCAAATGTCCCTTATGTGTGTGTCTGGGCTCTACGATCACAGCTTCAAAAGGATCAAGGGCATTTCTTGCCCTAATGGTCTCAGATCCTGTTGTGTTCCTCCTAATGCCCATTACAGGGATTATTACACGGTGGCAGCACTGCATATGGAGGCTGTGTCTAATATACCTGTAAGTGTCAAGACACTGGTACTGGAACTGGCTGTACTGCACGGCCGTGTCGGATAGCTAATATAGGGAGCATATGAGCTGGACAATTGCGCATTTTGGCTCCCAGCGCTCCCTCCTATGTGGTATGTATTTACTATGCAGGAACTTGGCACATGCAGCGAGCCTGGCAAATCAGCATCCAAGAGTGAAATTGTGCTGGCCCCTTGGCCACACGCTATTTCTGGAGATGTTTCTACGCGCTGGGATCAGCAGGTTCACCCTGGCTGGCTGCACCCTCATATACCCAATTACCCAGTGAGTGTCAGGCATATTAAACACCCTTACGAAATATGCGCAGGGAGAAGGGTGTTCCTTGTATGACTGAGCCCCCCACGATTATACAGTGTGTGACCTATGACCAGAAGAAAGTGATCGCTAGCACGATTGCAAGAAGATTGACAGCGGAGAGGCGTTCCAGGGCGGATACTCACCATTTACCGGGCGTGGAGATCCGAACGCAGGTGTTTCCAGGCGTTTGGAGGGTGGTTGTCTGACGTCAATTCCGGGACCTTCATCACTGGATCCATCACACAGGGTAAGTAGGTCTAGGATTTGTCTTGTTCTGCACAAAACTTTTTTAGCATAGCAGGGCTGCACAAGCGATCGCAGCCCTGCTATGCTAAAATACACTCCCCCATAGGCGGCGTCTAGTTGAGCGCACGAGCAGCAAAAAGTTGCTACGTGTGATCAACTCGGAATGACCTCCCATATCTCAATGCAAGAGTAGTAATCTATCTGCATGTTACATCTGCCCCACCCGCAGTGCAGCATGGTTTTGCCCAGGTGTACAGTTACTGGCTCTAGTTTGCTTTACTCCCACCTCGATATCAGGACCCAAATCTATTGGCCTGAACTGCTGAAGAGAAGACATGACAGTTTTTGAAAAGTACATTCAGCCTTTTATGGGGACAACGAGTGATATTCTTGTTATCACTCATTACATATGATAAATGGTGCTCCAGTCAATCAGCTCTTAATTATCATTTTCTAAACACATGACAGTTATGAGCTGATTGTCTGGAGAACCATTAACATACATAACGAGAATATCGTTATCTTCTAAATTCCTAAAGCAACCTTCTCAATATTACATTTTAAACATTATTAAGGATTGTAGGAGTAGTGTAAAACACTTTATATGTGTGGCATTTGCTCACGGCAACAGCATCACTGTTTCACCTTTTTCTCTGGAAATTCCTTTAATGATTTATAGATATAGTGTATTACTAATAGTGCATATCATAAAGATTATACTCCCTTTAAAATCTGGTTTAGATTGGATTACCACATTATGGCCCTGAGTCAGAGGTGGACGCGCTGTCAATGTTGCACACAGTGGAGCAATTTTTTGGTATGGCACATGCACCTAAGCCCCACTCTGCTTGCTTGCTGATTGTGTCCATGCAGTCGCAGTCAGGGTCGGACTGGCCCACAGGTGAACAGGGGAAAACCACTGGTGGGCACCACTGCCTGGGGGCCCACTCCTTCCCCTAGGGATCAGGTTCCAGACTGTGCACTTGTATTATACATGGTAGATATGTTACATTATACAGCACAAGTCTATAGTGTATTTCAAGCCTCTGTGGGGGTTAGTCACACCCCCTTTGTAGGCTAACCACACCCCTAAGTATGGGCCCCTATAACTGCATTCTCCCGGTGGGCCCTTCATGCCCCAGTACGACACTGGTCGTGGTTGCAATTTCAGATGCACAAAGTGTATTGATAATGTAGTGGGTATACCTGGGCAGTAACAGGGAGGTGGCTTAGTGCATGCATGGAGATGGTCTGTATATATAAACGTGTTGTGGGTGCATCAGTGCTAGTGGCTGCATCACCGATGCCCAACTGCTCACATAGGAATCCATACTCAGATGGAGAAACTGCACCTGTCATAGGGTTGGTGCAAGATCCAATGATGCAACTAATGGTGTGTAAAAGACACACCAATTGGTATTTCAGCATCTATGGAAACTGCAAGTGGGTGTCTCATGTGCACGAATGTACACCAGGGAAGGGCTTTGTAGCATAATTTGCATAAAGTTTAAGATGGGTGGCCAACAAAAAAGATGCAACAGCGTCCAATGCAGAATCAGCCGATACGTTTAGTAATTATTTTTCATTAGTTCCAAATAATTGTTGAAGCCCAGTATAGCTATAGATCTGACAAAGATCTCCCAAATAGGGAAGCAAGATAATAATCTCTATATTGCCAGATAAGCCCAGTTGTCTGTCACCACATTACTGCTTTCCCTTAATGGCCCAAATAGAAGGCCAACATGTAAGACCTGATACAGGGTTGAATGCAAGCTGAACATTGGCAACTACGATTAACTACAGCCAATTTCAACTGGTACACATCTGCTCAGTTGCATTTCCACTTGCGGCTAAATGCCTGTAGCTGGGAGGCAATGGGGAATCCACTCATAAGGGTATATTCAATTGCTGTCGGGTCCTTACCGCCGGAAAGGACCCGACAGCTCTCTATTCAATGAAGGCCAAATCCGACAGGTTTGGCCCATTCCCGACAGTGTCAATCTGACTTTTTTAAAAGTCGGATTGACATTGTCGGAAACTGGGCTAAACCTGTTGGGTTTGGCCCCTCTTCTGACAATACACGCGGCTCGCAGCTAAAGCTGCCGATCCGCGTGTATTCCGACAAGTCGGAAGTTTCCAACTTTTTAGAAAAAATGAGGCTGGATTGAATAGGTCGAAACGCGAAACCCCTTCCGACCTATTCCAGTCAGAAACTGCCTTCTTTCAGACAAGACGGCAGTTTCCGACTCTAATTTAATATACCCCATAGGCTTAAGTTTGGTACACAGTACTATCAGCTGTCCAGATACTCCGCCGACCTATCTGGCTTTTAGTAAGTGCATACACACTTACCGATCGTCTGCCCAATGTGTTGTGCCTAATGTCACAACTGGGTGGGATTATACATGTGCCCACCCAATTGTGATGATAGTCACCGGCAGCCTCCGCAGCAACTGTGCGGATGGACTGCAGACCCGCCATACACACAGCACAATGCTCCGATTTATCTGCACATTATAAACCATCTGATGTGCTGCAGGGCTGATGTGAAATGTCTGTGAACAATGTCACTCAGAGACATATTGATGGTACACACCCGCCGAGGCGTCCACTATATATTGGTTGATCAACTGAACGGATCTCTTGAACCAGGTCTGGGGTTGGAGCATCTGCATGCTAATAGTGGTGACGAATACCTTCACAAGTGAATGGATAAAGGCTGTGCGCTCACATGATGCATGCATGTCTGTATATAGGGGGTAATTCCAAGTTGATCGCAGCAAGATTTTTGATAGCAATTGGGCAAAACCATGTGCACTGCAGGGGAGGCAGATATAACATGTGTAGAGAAAGTAAGATTTGGGTGGGTTATTTTGTTTCTGTGCAGGGTAAAAAATACTGTCTACTTTATTTTTACACTGCAAATTAGATTGCAGATTGAACACACCACACCCAAATCTAACTCTCTCTGCACATGTTATATCTGCCTCCCCTGCAGTGCACATGGGGGGTCATTCCGAGTTGTTCGCTCGGTAAAAATCTTCGCATCGCAGCGATTTTCCGCTTAATGCGCATGCGCAATGTCCGCACTGCGACTGCGCCAAGTAAATTTGCTATGCAGTTAGGAATTTTACTCACAGCATTTTCATCGTTCTGGCGATCATAATGTGATTGACAGGAAATGGGTGTTACTGGGCGGAAACAGGCCATTTTATGGGCGTGTGGGAAAAAACGCTACCGTTTCCGGAAAAAACGCAGGAGTGGCCGGAGAAACGGAGGAGTGTCTGGGCGAACGCTGGGTGTGTTTGTGACGTCAAACCAGGAACGACAAGCACTGAACTGATCGCAGATGCCGAGTAAGTCTGAAGCTACTCAGAAACTGCTACGAGGTGTGTAATCGCAATATTGCGAATACATCGTTCGCAATTTTAAGATGCTAAGATTCACTCCCAGTAGGCGGCGGCTTAGCATGAGCAAATCTGCTAAAATCCGCTTGCGAGCGAACAACTCGGAATGAGGGCCATGGTTTTGCCCAATTGCTAACAAAAATCCTGCTGCGATCAACTTGGAATTACCCCCATAGTGGAGATCTTCCTTTGTTTACTGTACATGTATGCACTTTCGTCTTTTCACAAATTGTGTAACATTCCTTCAAATGTAACAACTGGACATTTATTTAGTAGCAGCCTTATCCTTTCATATTTTGTACACAGGGCCGGTCCTTGCCCTTGTGGCGCCCCGGGCAAAAGTTAGGGGCGTGGCTTAATATGGGGGAGTGGTCAGTCATGCCCCCATTTGTAGCACCGCTGAAAGGGAAGAAAAAAAAAAAGTATACTTACTATACCCCGCTCCTGATTACAGACCCTGCAGACCGGCGCTGCTCTTCTCCTCGGATCTATGGGAGAGACGTCAGTCATGACGTCTCTCCCATAGCACAGCATAGGCACTAGAGGTCAATTATGACCCCTAGCGTCTGTGCCACAATGCTGTGCGGTGCGCGATGACGTCATCGCGCACCGCACACCAAAGGTCCTCTCCATGAAGGGAAACTAGATGCTTAGCGTCTGATTTCCTTCATAGCGAGGGAGGACCAGCGCCACGAAGGGAAACCTTCTCACAGCGGGAGGGGGGGCACAGCGGGGGGACACTGCTGGGGCGCACACTGCACAGTGGCGGATCTTGCCATGGTGCGGCGCTATCCGGAAGGCGGTGCCCTGGGCAAAAGTCCTGCTTGCCCGTGGCAAGATCCGCCACTGTTTGTACATCAACATGGGAGTGTAAAAATTGGTTTTCCCAGACTCCTCCATTAGAGTCCAGGTGTTAAGTCACTTGTGCTCACGCATGGATATCCTTAATTAGTACCTCAGTGAATTTAATTTAATCATCTAAAGTCAAGCATGGATATCCTTAAAACCTGGACTGTAATGGCAGAGTTTGAGAATTTTTGAACTATACAACACAATTTTTTTTGCCATTTGATTATTATTTCTCACAAGATCACAGTTTATACTGATATTGGGGATCATTCCGAGTTGATCGTAGCTGTGCTAAATTTAGCACAGCTACGATCAGGGACACAGACATGTGGGGGGACGCCCAGCACAGGGCTAGTCTGCCCCGCATGTATGTCCGCCCCCCTCCCCCCCCCCCCCTCCCGCACAAGTACAAAACCATTGCACAGCAGCAATGCTTTTGTACTTGTGGAGTAACTCCCGGCCAGCGCAGCTCCTGCGGCTTGCCGGGAATTGCTCATCACTGCTCGTGGTCGCAGCGGCTGCGTGTGACGTCACGCAGCTGCTGCGGCCCGTCCCCCACATGGTCCAGCCATGCCTGCGTTGGCCGGACTGCGCCCACGAAACGGCTTTCAAACGCCGCCGTTCTGCCCCCTATGCCCAGCGACCGCCTCTACTTGTCAATCAGGCAGAGGCGATCGTTGCGCCTCGACGGCCTTCGTATGCGCAGTTCTGACCCGATTGCACTACTGCGATAAACTGCAGCGTGCGATCGGGTCAGACTGACCCCCATAGTTCCTAATTCTGGGGTGGAATTGTAAAAAACGGGTGTCCAGCATTTGTGGGCTACATGCAAAAGCAGCCAGTATTTATCCTGCATGCAAAAAAAATATGATTTGCTCTCCTTGCATTGCAGCATGGTTTACTCTTTTTTTTACTTGACTATTTACTCAGAATAAGGCCTATAGATATAATCCCATCTAAATAACTATGACCAATATCCACTCCTTAGTGTGTATGTAAATAAATCGATCTTCAAAACATATTGGGCAGAATGCACTTAGCTTTACATCCGTGATGTGATACATCCCTGTACAAATCGGGTATATACTGGCATTAATAACGCCGGTATGTACCTAAAAATGCACAAAGGACATGTCAGAATCCGTTTGGATTTCCCATTGTGAGAACATATTAGCAGGGACTGATGTTCACGGTATAATAGCAAGTTTATTAAAGCAGTGTACAACTGTAAACAATAAATATAAACCAGGAATAACTAGAGAACACAAAATGAAAGGGAGAACTGAGGGGACATGGGATGCCAGGGGACTGTGAATACACGGGATGCCAGGAGACTGAGTACATGAAAACGGTGTAGACTGTGGAAATACTAGAGACACTGTGGACTGTGAAGGCACTTTGCATTAGGATTGTTCAGTAGCGGATATTGCACCATAGCAGGCAGGGCCGGTTCTTGGGCGCTGTGCGCCCCTGGCGACAATAGGGGGTGTGGCTACGTACAGGGGGCATGGTCATTTACGCCCCCTGTACAGACTGAAATGATGTGCGGTGCGCAATGACGTCATCGCGCACCGCACAGCAAAGGACCTCTCCGCGAAGGGAAACTAGACGCGTACGCGTCTAGTTTCTCTTCACAGCAGCAGCGGGGGGCAACGGGCAGCGGGGGGCACAGCAGCAGCGGATCTTGCCCTGGTGCGGCGCCCTCCGGATAGCACCATGCGCCCTCCGGAAGGCGGCGCCCCAGGCAAAAGTCCTGCTTGCCCGTGGCAAGATCCGCTACTGATAGCAGGATGCACTTGAACAGGGAACGCATGTTTGCAGGATTGCACTGTGGTAGAGTATGCAACGTAGCAGGATAACAGGATTGCACTGTAGCAGGATCACAGGATAGCACCGTGGTAGAGTATGCAACGTAGCAGGATAACAGGATTGTACTGTAGCAGGATCACAGGATAGCACTGTGGTAGAGTATGCACTGTAGCAGGATAACAGGATTGCATTGTAGCTGGATCACAGGATAGCACTGTGGTAGAGAATGCACTGTAGCAGGATAACAGGATTGCACTGTAGCTGGGTCACAGGATAGCACTGTGGTAGAGTATGCACTGTAGCAGGATAACAGGATTGCACTGTAGCTGGATCACAGGATACCACTGTGGTAGAGTATGCACTATAGCAGGATAACAGGATTGCACTGTAGCTGGATCACAGGATAGCGCTGTGGTAGAGTATGCACTGTAGCAGGATAACAGGATTGCACTTGTCAAAGTCGAAAAATATCGTTATTCTCATCGCCTTGTACTAACCCCAATGCTCATGCCCGCTGCGCGTACATTCAGTCTGCTGTACGTGCACATGTCCGCAAAGTGCGTACGCTCGCCCCGGCGAGTACGCGCGGTATATGCGTATTTACGGTAGAGTTTATGAGCTTGTATCGGGCAATTCGTTTATAGTATATTTAACCCACATAGCATGTTTTGTAGGTAATATTCCCTTTAATAATATCTGTAAGTATGATTAGTGTAACTGGTTCATGAACAAAGGAATTCCTATTTGCATGATACGAAGGGTCAGACAGGGTCTGGGCGGTGGTGTTTAGTACCTAACCGAAGAGTATTTTATTAGAAACATTCCGGAGTTGGTTAGGAAGAGATCGGTCGCTCCAGCGTATAGTTATGTTTAAAAGAAGTTTATGGACTTTAAAAGTATTTGCTGTTTTATTACACATGTGGTGTGAGTCCTGAGAATCCCTCCCAGCTGAGCATTTTGGAATAGTCACAACCCACCTGTTCAAACTAACCTATGACCTTTTGTTATAATGCGAAGACAGGTTTCTGTGTCCAATGAACAATAAGATTGTAGGGCCCTTTGTAGTGTACTGTACTTAGTGTATATAAGAACAAGCCAGGCTGGGCCAGCTCAGTCTACTCTCCACAAAAGGTTTTCATCATTGACCAACTAGAGAGCTGGTTCCCAGGACTGCGCAGCGATCATTCCCCAGTGTGTAAGTTTTTCTCTGTGACCAACTTAATCTCTGTCTGTATTTGCCATACTCTCTCTCTCTCTCTGTTATTGTTTAGGATTAAGACGCTATTGTATAGTTATGTGTAGTTATTCTGTTTAGATATTGATGTTAGTTTGTAGTGTATAAGCTGTTAACTGTATTTTCCCTTTTTACATAGCTAAATCTTGTTAGTAAAGGTGTTGGAACCTCAGCAAGGTGTCTGTGTTTCTCTAGCTAGTACAAAGGGTTTCTGAGTATCTCAATCACTCAAACAGCTTGCTTAAATATCCAGGTTAACCAGTGGTATATCATTACAGTATCTCAATACTAAGACTTACAGTATAATCATACTCTGTGTTTAAGGTTTAAAAGGTTATTATCTGTGTGTACGCTCGCTGTGTGTATTTCGTACACTCAGCGCAGCGTGTGTTCGTAACTTGCGTACCACGTGTGAGGTCTTCATACGCAAATAGCGTATGAAGTGCGTAGCACGTGCACGTGGTTTAGCGGCCACTACGGCTACACGGTATTAGTATATAGCTAATGTTAAAAGGTAGAAAACTGACTCTATCAATTGGGGCCTCGTCCTTCCTCCACATATCCGCACTAGCGAACACAAGCAGACTTTATCTGTCAGCAAAGGGGGAAGGTAGTATCCCTTGGTATCCGTGTTGGTGGTTGGGGATACGGTAGTGCTGACTAGATAAGCGTCTGCATCGCTACGTTGTAGGAGTGCTGGTGGAATCCGGAACCGAAGAAGGTAAGAACATTAAGCTATTGTCTTTTTAAATCTGGTTTTAATTTCTATTTGGTGCCAACTGCACACGCAGAATGGATTGCTTGTCTGTTTAAATAGGTTTAAAAGTATTTTTAATCGCTCTGCATAGCTTGATAGTTTTATTTTTAACTCAGGCCTAAAATAACTTTAGGGGCTGGCATGGTGATTTTCGTTGTGACAAAAGAAGCCGCATGGTCTGTCCTCCATTTTGTGTAACCCTCATGGATGTGGAAGGGGGAGGAGCAGCGGCCATTTTGGGAAGGTCAAATTTTTTTTTCTGAATGGCTGATTTTCAGTTGACTCGGGAAATAATCAGCCATCCATTGTCAAAAAGAAATCACCATTTAATGAGTTTTAATGCATTTATTTAATCCATATCATAGCCAATCATAAGTGGTTCAGAAAGAGTTTAATATAAGTTAATAGTAAAATGAATATTTGATTTAGGAAATACACAAATAAAACAAAGTTGTTGTTTTTTTTTTTCTCTTTCTCCCTTCAAGAGCCTGTTTAACTCTGCTACTTGTGAGATGGGCCATTGAAATGCAAATGAACCTGTGTAACTGGGTTTTGTTTTTTTTTCTCTCCCAGCAGTGAAAGAAATCGCCTTCACAGATAGTTAAAAGCACATTCATATGCAAATTAGAAGCACTGAATAAGGTCTCATAGATGTAATAGTGATTAGTACATATATGTAATATTATATGTGTGTGTTTACATTAATGTATGTCATTAGATTAATTTAGAATTGCATTTTCATCTGAGTATTTTCACATCTCGCCTTCCTGTTTTCCATTTATCATTGATAACGTGCTGAGAAAGATTTGTTGCTATTGGTAGTTAAAAGTAAAATTAATGCGTAAGGGAGTAATTTGTAAAACACGCACACGGCTTTGCCTAAGATACAAGGGAGACCTGTGTGGTGCTTGGTAGATGATTACAGTTAAAAATCATTTGCATTGATATAAACGTGTTAGTTGTGTTACTGTGGACATATCTGGCCTGCGTACACGTGTCTCTAACAAGGGGCAGAACGAGCGTACGCGACGCAAGGGCCGACGCACGGAGCGTATATTATGCAACGGAGCATATGGTTACGCCCACGTAATACGAATCACACGATAGTATTGTTTTAGTAGGCGATACGGAAGCAACGCGATAATAGCGCAAATTAATCTCAGTATCCTAAATTTTAATCTAAAAGGAACCTTCTCTAGTTGCAACTCCTCTGGGACTAGACTGCGATACTGAATGAAAGGGATTTCTGTACAGAAACGAAAGTAAAGAGTATATGAGGTGAAAAGAGTGTGTGCATATATATATAAGTTTCTCATTTTTGGTTGGAACCTAGAAATCAAGTTCTCGTAGAGGTACATCCGTGAAAGTGACGGCGCGTGGTGGCTTGGGAGGCATCCCTTGTTAAATATTGAAATAAGAGCATTAGAGTATAGCAGACCAGGAGGTCACGGACCAGGAGGTTCAGAGAGACAGACCAGGAGGTCTAGGTACAGCAGACTAGGAAGTCCGCTATAGATAGAGTCAAGAAGCACAACCACAGGAGGGTTGGTGCAATACCCATATAGGCCATCAAGCTCTGGCTGAAGGAATTCGCAGCCGTAATTTTCGATTCCGTTGGTCGTTCCGCACATAAGATTAGTTGCTTATGTGCAGTACGATTGTACCGCATGTAATTGTGTGCATTAGTTTGTAACTTGACCCAGTACCGTTTGCGTTCGCTAGAGGGGTCATAAACGCTATTTGTACATTCTAACGTGATTTGTGTAATTTTTTTATTTTAAGGGAGGTTTGCTGGTCACTCGGGAACTCTCCAGCAACTGATAGTTACTGGGAAGGGTAAGTGCTCTTCGGATCACACCCACACGTTCCAGTAAATAGAGGTTCAGGTCGCAGGGGCCCTAGGTTGAGTACGCCAGCGCTAAGGCAGTGTGTGGGCGTATTGGTCGACGTGGGCGAGTGTGTGAAGGTACTCGGTAAACTTTCACCGTCGGCCTACCCCGGACATCTTGGTTTTTGTAAGGGTTCGCTGAAGACCCTGATTTGAAGGTCAGAGGTAGTGAAAGCAACACCTGCAAAGATGGGGGCCAGTTGTTCAGGTAGGGGGCAATCAACCTTGGTTCAGGTTGATTTAGTAAGCCGGCCAATAGGGTCGGCAAGGTATATCATGTGTGAGAAATACGGTTCACACACAGAGGTTTTGTGCGATGAATGGGAAAGAATGACTGTGCATGACGGTGAAAAGTTCCCACGGGTAGGCAGTTTTAGCCCCGAGGTGTTGCAAAATCTAAGGAGAAGGATATGTCTAATTAAATCCAGCAAGCAGCGAATCAGACATTATGATTGTTTACAGTTATGGCAACGGGAATGTGAGATACAAAGGGAATTAGCTTACACAGCTGACTCTCACTTTGGTAAGAGAAATATGGCAACAAGAGAGAAAGTGGTTACAGAGAATTGCACACTGGTGTATGATAAACATGCACTTAGCAACTGTATTATTGATGATAAGAATAATTGTAACAAATGTAACAATGATAAAAGTAAAACTGTTAAATGTACAACTGTTAACCCGTGCAAGTTGCACCCCATGTTAAACTTCCCTCAGGATTACATGCAAGAAAGTGAGCCCAGCACGATGTCGGCACCTTTTCCAGCAGCCATCATACAAGACATCCAGGTGGACGCGACCCAATCGGTAAAGGTAGTAGTCAAACCCCCTAACGGAGGATCAGGTGAGGTCGTGTCCACAGGTACGTACGGTGTTATATATCACGCACAAACAAATGTACCCCATATTGTAGAACCAACACAAGATGATGTGGCTGAATTTAATCCTGTCAGGGTGATCACAGTCCCCAATGGGAAGACTGACGCTCTGGGAATCATTCCCGCCAGGGACAGTGCAATGCGCCGTCCCTGGTCCCAGACAGAATTAAGAGCAATTATGTCTGAATTCCCTGATCCTAGGAAAGATCTAGTTGCATGTCAGAGGTTTATTAAAGAATTAGGAAACTCCACAGAACCCACCAACAAAGGTTGGCGGACAGTGCTGAGGGCATGTTTGCCCTCCAGTGTTGACCCTGCGAAATTTATTACTGATTGTAAATTAGACACAGAAGTACCTCGTACGCAGGAACACAATCGGGAATGTATTAAGCAGATCAACCGACAGTTAGGAGTATATTTCCCAGCCGTTGTCGAGTGGAACAAAATCTTCTCCATAAGACAAAGAGGAGGAGAAAGTACTTCTAATTATTTCAATCAAGCACTGCAAGTAATGGCTAGAGATACTGGGATCACGGACATTGAGAGAAATGCACAACATAGAGATATAGCGGTTAAGGTATTAATGGATGGTTTAAAGGAAGTGTTGAGAACAAGGGTACAAACCTCTCTACCTAACTGGAGAGGTATCTCGGTGGCTGTTTTGAGAGAGTTTGCTATTGACCATGAATGGAACATCAAAAGACACCTGGAGTCACAGGGCAGTAAGCAAATGACAATCAGTAGACAAGCCCTGACAATGAAGTCACACCAGCTTAAGCCCCAAACCCCTGTGAGAAATTCAAATGTGATAGTTTGTTATAATTGTCACAAAGAGGGACATTTTGCACGAGACTGTAGAGTGAAAAATATACAAAAATCATATCAACCCCCTAGACAACGACATGACCATGATATCCAAAGAAACAGGGAAGCACAGGGAGGTAAGAAGCCTCAGATCCCTGTGGGTAAGTCAAAGGTGATAAGATGTTATAATTGCCAGAAGGAAGGTCATTTTGCACGAAGTTGTAGGTTTAAAGATCCACAGAAGGTATATCAATCCCTAGACAAAAACATGAGCAAAGTCATGATACACGAAATTGTAATCAGGAATCACCTAGGAAGAAGTTTGGGCCGCACCTGTAATATGCAGTCAGGAAAGTTGATCATTAGGCCTGGTAGTAAACCTGAGGTTACAGCTAATGATATTGGGAGGTCAGTTCCTTGTAGACACAGGAACGGCCGGGTAAACTTTGTAATTTATCTGTAAATGTTTCTTTTTCCCCATCTCTGACGTTCATCGGCAGAACTCAAACATCACATAGCTACTTGGTCTTTGCAGAAGTCTACCTAACCCCAGTGTGACCTACCGACATCGGTGTGTCCTGGCCAGGCACAAAAGGGTGGAGTGTGGAAATACTGGTGGGGGAGACTGCGCAAAGATACCAATGGATGTGATGGTGTGACAGCCTGATGGTGAGCGGAAGATCTGACAATGTTTTTTTTTGTTTGTTGTTTTAGGTAACATATATATGAATTGTTCTCTCTCTCGTTTGTTTGTTTTTTCCTCTTCTCTCTCATGTTCTCATGCTTTACAGATGGTATGTCACACATTAGTTAGACAAATGGTAATGCAAGATTTTTGCTCCTTACAGAAAGATCGCAGATTTGGAAGGAATATTGTATCACCAGAATGTTCATTTGGAAGACTGAGAGACAGCACCTTTGAGATGACAACAGAGCAAGAAGAACAACAAGACTAGAGGACAAAAGCATCGTAACATTTTTCTTTCCCCTCAAATTATTTTTTTTGTACCCCCATTACAAATTTCTCTTTCTCCTCCTGTAAGATGGACTCGCCCCAAGAGACTGCAGTCCGTGTTTTCCTGTTGACCCTGTTGTTGACCAGAGCAGTCTGTTTCGGTGAGAGTACCAGTGAGGTCGAGAAAGGATCTGGAATGGGCTCTGATGACAGAGACGGAGGCGTAAATTTCCAAGAGCAACATAATCACAGAGTAAAGGCGAGTATCAGAAAACGATCTGGTAGCATTGACAATAGAAGGAATTGTGAAGGATTGTTAGTTGAAGAGAACTGCATCTGTAGGCATTGTGACAATATAGTTGAGGATGGGTGCATCAAGAAATGTCAGTCCAGTTTTAATACCAACATGGACCGGCATCCATTGGGTGACTATCACTCATTAGTGGGTAAAGTGTTAAACCAGACAGACTGTTGGGTATGCTCTCAAGTACCTCAAGGTCATAGCAAATCAGGACTAGTACCATTCCCTTTAACTGTAGGAGAGGTACTTGAGTTAAGTGGTGGGAGGCCGGTGGACAAGAGATTTAATATCTCTAGTCCTCCTAGTTTGAAGCTCCACCAATATCATGTGGATAGGTCCTTAGTATGCTTTAACATTTCCAATCCCCAAAAGCCGGGAAATTGGGAAGTGTCATGGAGTAATCAAACCATGACATTTTCACATAGAGCCGATAGAATGCCCATAGATTCAGAGCATATACGCCAGATGGCCAACAGTGGAAAATATTTCCGGTATAGGTACACTCTAGGAAGTAGGACCATGCGAGTTGGAGAAGTATCACCAGGATACTGTGCACATATCGTACAACCGGATACGTGTACTAGACAGATGGGAGAATTAGGGTTAGGAGATTTCACATGGAAAGTTTGTAACATGGTTATGTCATACTCCGTCCCATATGTTCTCCCCGACGATTCATATTTCATATGTGGGAGAAAGGCGTATAGGTTCCTTGCCCCAAACTCAGAGGGATTGTGTTGCATTGGAAAAGTACTGCCTGAAGTAATGACTGTATCCCATAACAAAATGAAAGACATTCACCGCGGTGCCCAAGCTCCTTATACTCACACTCATTACGAGCACGTTGTTAAAAGGCACCTGATAGAGAGGACAGAGCATCCGGCCTCTGATCTGATCCATGAATCCACCGGGATTCAATTCCTACTCGCGTTAGATATCACTCGTACCGCCAGAGGAGTGATAAATTATAGATATATACCTGCGCTAGCAAACTTATTAGACAATATCACCGAAATGTATGACGACACGTTCAGGTATACTGGGAGAGAGTTACAAGCCTACAAAACAGAGCTGGTTCAGCATAGGATGATTCTCAATTATCTCACAGCAGTGACAGGCGGGTATTGTGTTACCCTAGCAACTCAGTATGGAGTAAAGTGCTGCACGTATATTACAAACAGCACTGAGGACCCGGCCGAGGTCATAGACCAAAAGATGGATGACATTTTGCAATTAAAGTGGGAGTTCCGAAGGAGACATAATCTCACTCTCGCTGCTGTGAGTAATGAGCTGACCAGTTGGGTGTCATGGTTGAACCCACAAAATTGGTTCTCGGGTTTAGGAGAATGGGCCCAAGGTATTATCATGGATGTAGGGAAATTTCTCTTGTGTATTCTGGGAGTCGTCATATTGGTTGGTCTGGTATTTAGATGCGTTCGGACTTTAATGAAGTGTAAAGGTAATACCAGAGTGATGAGTCTGAGGAGCGAGGACACTGTAATAACAACAACTAATTTGATTTATGACCCAACGATAGAGACAATGTTGTGATGAAAATGTGATTCCACGGTCCGTTTCTTTCACCCGTTTCTCCTTTGTTTTCCTCCAAGGTACAAAGACATCCGCTTGGAAGAAGAATTTGACAACCTCTTTTATACAGACCATTGATGAACTGTGTCACAGACCCCCAATATCCCTAGTGACTTTAACTTTTACGAAAGCCCAATACTTTAGAGACTATAATTTTATGGACACAGGAACAGCTTTTGTTCGCCATTAACAACAAAAGCACCGAGAGACATCAGACAACATGTACATCAGACAAGACATCAGACAAGACCTCAATCGGCGACTGTTTATTTAAACTCACATAGTTTACGACTGCATTTATAACGATTGTTTCTTATCTTCATCTCTACAACCTCCAGGTAGTATCTCACATAGTCGACAGGTGATTCTCACATATTAGCATTCACATGTTCCCCCCCTTCATGTATCATCAACTAAATGTGCTCCCCCATTTGTTGCAACCAAAAGCCGAAAAGAGCTCGGTAGAGTTTGACAGCCCATCCACAGACCCTTAATACGGGATAAGAAGGATTCAAATGTATACTTCGCAATACCTCGAAGCTTGATTTAGAACACGTACGGCACGATGATACATGACCCCTCAAACATGGATTTCATACACACATGCTTTTACTGTCTCACTAGGTCATATCTTTCTAACCTTCTCCTCTCCTCCCTTACCCAATCATAAAAAGGTGTTTACATGATGACATATATTTTTCTGTTTTGTTTAGGAAGTGGCAGTTATTGGTGACTGCCAAAGGGTGGACTGTCAAAGTCGAAAAATATCGTTATTCTCATCGCCTTGTACTAACCCCAATGCTCATGCTCGCTGTGCGTACATTCAGTCTGCTGTACGTGCACATGTCCGCAAAGTGCGTACGCTCGCCCCGGCGAGTACGCGCGGTATATGCGTATTTACTGTAGAGTTTATGAGCTTGTAGCGGGCGATTCGTTTATAGTATATTTAACCCACAGAGCATGTTTTGTAGGTAATATTCCCTTTAATAATATCTGTAAGTATGATTAGTGTAACTGGTTCATGAACAAAGGAATTCCTCTTTGCATGATACGAAGGGTCAGACAGGGTCTGGGCGGTGGTGTTTAGTACCTAACCGAAGAGTATTTTATTAGAAACATTCCGGTGTTGGTTAGGAGAGATCGGTCGCTCCAGCGTATAGTTATGTTTAAAAGAAGTTTATGGACTTTAAAAGTATTTGCTGTTTTATTACACATGTGGTGTGAGTCCTGAGAATCCCTCCCAGCTGAGCATTTTGGAATAGTCACAACCCACCTGTTCAAACTAACCTATGACCTTTTGTTATAATGCGAAGACAGGTTTCTGTGTCCAATGAACAATAAGATTGTAGGGCACTTTGTAGTGTACTGTACTTAGTGTATATAAGAACAAGCCAGGCTGGGCCAGCTCAGTCTACTCTCCACAAAAGGTTTTCATCATTGACCAACTAGAGAGCTGGTTCCCAGGACTGCGCAGCGATCATTCCCCAGTGTGTAAGTTTTTCTCTGTGACCAACTTAATCTCTGTCTGTATTTGCCATACTCTCTCTCTCTCTCTGTTATTGTTTAGGATTAAGACGCTATTGTATAGTTATGTGTAGTTATTCTGTTTAGATATTGATGTTAGTTTGTAGTGTATAAACTGTTAACTGTATTTTCCCTTTTTACATAGCTAAATCTTGTTAGTAAAGGTGTTGGAACCTCAGCAAGGTGTCTGTGTTTCTCTAGCTAGTACAAAGGGTTTCTGAGTATCTCAATCACTCAAACAGCTTGCTTAAATATCCAGGTTAACCAGTGGTATATCATTACAGTATCTCAATACTAAGACTTACAGTATAATCATACTCTGTGTTTAAGGTTTAAAAGGTTATTATCTGTGTGTACGCTCGCTGTGTGTATTTCGTACACTCAGCGCAGCGTGTGTTCGTAACTTGCGTACCACGTGTGAGGTCTTCATACGCAAATAGCGTATTAAGTGCGTAGCACGTGCACGTGGTTTAGCGGCCACTACGGCTACACGGTATTAGTATATAGCTAATTTTAAAAGGTAGAAAACTGACTATCACACTGTAGCTGGATCACAGGATAGCACTGTGGTAGAGTATGCACTGTAGCAGGATAACAGGATTGCACTGTAGCTGGATCACAGGATAGCACTGTGGTAGAGTATGCACTGTAGCAGGATAACAGGATTGCACTGTAGCAGGATCACAGGATAGCACTGTGGTAGAGTATGCAATCTAGCAGAATAACAGGATTGCACTGTAGCAGGATCACAGGATAACACTGTGGTAGAGTATGCAACGTAGCAGAATAACAGGATTGCACTGTAGCAGGATCACAGGATAGCACTGTGGTAGAGTATGCAACGTACCAGGATCACAGGATTGCACTGTAGCAGGATCACAGGATTGCACTGTAGCAGGATCACAGGATTGCACTGTAGCTGGATCACAGGATTGCACTGTAGCTGGATCACAGGATTGCACTGTGGTAGAACCTGGCAGTTCTATGGCTAATTTAGCAGTAGAGACCAGCATAACCAGGACCAGGAACTGAGACAACCTTGACACGATGAACTGGCAACAGGGAGCCTGTGTGGCTGGCCTAAGTAGTGAGTTCAGGTGCTGCTCACAGCTGTGGTAACAGCTAATTACCAAGCTGCAGATACAGAGCAGAAAGTGCTGAGCACCAGAGCAGAGAGCGCCACCCCAGGAATGGAGGAGAAACTGCATGGATCGTGACAGTACCCCCTCCCTAAGGAGCGGATTCCAGACGCTCAACAAATGTCATAGTCTGAATCAAAAGGTAGAGGGCATATCAGGGTATCCTCATGCTGCCAAGGAAGTCCAACAGTGGCTTTCAACTTAGACTTTCCATTTTTCTTCTTTCTCCTTTTTGTAGATTTCCCAGCAGAAGCAGTAGACTGAAGCTGAAGAAAACCAACAGGTAAGCTGATTACTGGAGTCTCTAAGCTAGCAACAGGAATCTCGGATGAACCAAGATAGATAGAAACCTTAGATGGCCCCGGCTGGGCAAGAACCTCAATTGAGACTGAAGACTGATAAGACCATGAATTGAATTTCTTAATTACCACCTCACTGAAGGCCACAAGATTGAGAAGAACTGGGTCATTGGTTTCAATTAGTGGACTAGCCCATTCCAAGGCTTCTCCTCTGAAGATCAGGAATAAAAATGTAACTATGTTGGATGGAGTAATTCCGAGGGAAGGGTCTGTCTCCATCATGGAAAGATATCGGTTAACTAGTGCGAAGTATTGTGTTAAATCTCCATCAAAGTAATGCAAAGATGGAGCGTTGGATGAATTCTGTGAAGTGGAAGCTTGATTTTCTGGAAACACTGGAGATGGAATAAAAAATGGAGCATCAGGACACTGAGGAGGGGACAGACTTTCAGGAGACTGGTCAGGAACACATGATGATCCTAACCGAACGTTGACTAGAGATTTGGATGGCACTTTCTGGATTTGGTCCTTCCTGGAAGTCCTGTGAAACTGAGTTGTACCCAAATCACGAGCCAACAAGTTAGTAGTAGGATTTGAACCCAGGACTACAGCAGTGCTTACGTGCCTAGATATATGGCCTGTGTTGTGAGAAACGGGAGTGCTAGATTCTTCTTCGAAGTTTGGCATAATGCTCAGAGCCCCCTCCTGGGGCTGGGCTAAGGCAGGAGCCCCCTCTTCACGGGGCTGGGCTGAGGCAAGAGCCCCCTCTTCACGGGGCTGGGCTAAGGCAAGAGCCCCCTCTTCACGGGGCTGGGCTGAGGCAAGAGCCCCCTCTTCACGGGGCTGGGCTGAGGCAAGAGCCCCCTCTTCACGGGGCTGGGCTGAGGCAAGAGCCCCCTCTTCACGGGGCTGGGCTGAGGCAAGAGCCCCCTCTTCACTGGGCTGGGCTGAGGCAAGAGCCCCCTCTTCACTGGGCTGGGCTGAGGCAAGAGCCCCCTCTTCACGGGGCTGGGCTGAGGCAAGAGCCCCCTCTTCACGGGGCTGGGCTGAGGCAAGAGCCCCCTCTTCACGGGGCTGGGCAGCGCTCTGAAGACTCTCTGGCTGGGCAGCGCTCTGAAGACTCTCTGGCTCGGTAGCGCTCTGAAGACTCTCTGGCTGGGCAGTGCTCTGAAGACTCTCTGGCTGGGCAGCGCTCTGAAGACTCTCTGGCTGGGCAGCGCTCTGAAGACTTTCTGGCTGGGCAACGATCTGAAGACTCTCTGGCTGGGCAACGATCTGAAGACTCTCTGGCTGGGCAGCGCTCTGAAGACTCTCTGGCTGGGCAGCGCTCTGAAGACTCTCTGGCTGGACAGCGCTCTGAAGACTCTCTGGCTGGACAGTGCTCTGAAGACTCTCTGGCTGGACAGCGCTCTGAAGACTCTCTGGCTGGACAGCGCTCTGAAGACTCTCTGGCTGGACAGCGCTCTGAAGACTCACTGGCTGGGCAGCGCTCTGAAGACTCACTGGCGCTGGACACTCTGAAGAACCCCTCCTGGGGCTGGACACTCTGAAGAACCCCCTCCTGGGGCTGGACACTCTGAAGAACCCCCTCCTGGGGCTGGACACTCTGAAGAACCCCCTCCTGGGGCTGGACACTCTGAAGAACCCCCTCCTGGGGCTGGACACTCTGAAGAACCCCTCACTGGGGCTGGACACTCTGAAGAACCCCTCACTGGGGCTGGACACTCTGAAGAACCCCTCACTGGGGCTGGACGCTCTGAACCCCTCACTGGGGCTGGACGCTCTGAAGAACCCCCTCCTGGGGCTGGACGCTCTGAACCCCTCACTGGGGCTGGACGCTCTGAACCCCTCACTGGGGCTGGACGCTCTGAACCCCCTCTTGGGGCTGGACACTCTGAAGAACCCCCTCTTGGGGCTGGACACTCTGAAGAACCCCCTCTTGGGGCTGGACACTCTGAAGAACCCCCTCTTGGGGCTGGACACTCTGAAGAACCCCCTCTTGGGGCTGGACACTCTGAAGAACCCCCTCCTGGGGCTGGACACTCTGAAGAACCCCCTCCTGGGGCGACAGGCTTGGAAACTACTCCTGGGGCAACAGGCTCGGAAACTTTAGGTGGAAGACCAGTTTTGTGACAGATGGTATTTAAAGATTGAAGATGCACTCTGCCGCCATTTCTTGGTTTTCGAATGGGACAAGTTAGAATAAAATGTCCTTGACCCCCACAATACAGGCAAAGTTTATGGTCTCTGCGATGCTGGCGCTCGGTTTCTGAGAGGCTAGGTCGAGGGAAACTTTGGAACCTGCCTCTTGTCTGTGGAGGAGAGGTGCCCCTAGCATGCCTAGTCCATGGGTCAGAAGAAAACTCCTTTTCTGGAGCTATTTTACTTGGGTCCACCAGTCTCCCCAGGAATTCAGGTAGAATGCATAGAATACTGGATACTAAAGTCTGTAGCTGGTCTAACTTTTCCTTTAAAATCCCCAGTTGTAAGGAATCTAAAGAAGGTGATGTCCTGGGAGCTGAGGGGTTAACGAGCTGTGAGAAAACTCCCTCAGGCAGACTGCAATTATCTCCCCTGCTGTTTGTTTTTGGCCAGTTCATACTGTCAGAATCCATTTGGATTTCGCATTGTGAGAACATATTAGCAGGGACTGATGTTCACGGTATATGAGCAAGTTTATTAAAGCAGTGTACAACTGTAAACAATAAATATAAACCAGGAATAACTAGAGAACACAAAATGAAAGGGAGAACTGAGGGGACATGGGATGCCAGGAGACTGTGAATACACGGGATGCCAGGAGACTGTGAGTACATGAAAACGGTGTAGACTGTGGAAATACTAGAGACACTGGACTGTGAAGGCACTTTGCATTAGGATTGTTCAGTAGCGGATATTGCACCATAGCAGGATGCACTTGAACAGGGAACGCAGGGTTGCAGGATTGCACTGTGGTAGAGTATGTAACATACCAGGATAACACGATTGCACTGTAGCAGGTTTACAGGATAACACTGTGGTAGAGTATGCAACGTAGCAGGATAACAGGATTGCACTGTAGCAGGATCACAGGATAGCACCGTGGTAGAGTATGCAACATAGCAGGATAACAGGATTGCACTGTAGCAGGATCACAGGATAGCACCATGGTAGAGTATGCACTGTAGCAGGATAACAGGATTGTACTGTAGCAGGATCACAGGATTGCACTGTGGTAGAGTATGCACTGTAGCAGGATAACAGGATTGCACTGTAGCTGGATCACAGAATAGCACTGTGGTAGAGTATGCACTGTAGCAGGATAACAGGATTGCACTGTAGCTGGATCACAGGATAGCACTGTGGTAGAGTATGCACTGTAGCAGGATAACAGGATTGCACTGTAGCTGGATCACAGGATAGCGCTGTGGTAGAGTATGCACTGTAACAGGATAACAAGATTGCACTGTAGCTGGATCACAGGATAGCATTGTGGTAGAGTATGCACTGTAGCAGGATAACAGGATTGCACTGTAGATGGATCACAGGATAGCACTGTGGTAGAGTATGCACTATAGAAGGATAACAGGATTGCACTGTAGCTGGATCACAGGATAGCGCTGTGGTACAGTATGCACTGTAGCAGGATAACAGGATTGCACTGTAGCTGGATCACAGGATAGCACTGTGGTAGAGTATGCACTGTAGCAGGATAGCAGGATTGCACTGTAGTTGGATCACAGGATAGCACTGTGGTAGAATATGCACTGTAGCAGGATAACAGGATTGCACTGTAGCTGGATCACAGGATAGCACTGTGGTAGAGTTTGCACTGTAGCTGGATCACAGGATAGCACTGTGGTAGAGTATGCACTGTAGCAGGATCACAGGATAGAACTGTGGTAGAGTATGCAACGTAGCAGAATAACAGGATTGCATTGTAGCAGGATCACAGGATAGCACTGTGGTAGAGTATGCAACGTAGCAGAATAACAGGATTGCACTGTAGCAGGATCACAGGATAGCACTGTGGTAGAGTATGCAACGTACCAGGATCACAGGATTGCACTGTAACAGGATCACAGGATTGCACTGTGGTAGAACCTGGCAGTTCTATGGATAATTTAGCAGTAGAGACCAGCATAACCAGGACCAGGAACTGAGACAACCTTGACACGATGAACTGGCAACAGGGAGCCTGTGTGGCTGGCCTAAGTAGTGAGTTCAGGTGCTGCTCACAGCTGTGGTAACAGCTAATTACCAAGCTGCAGATACAGAGCAGAAAGTGCTGAGCACCAGAGCAGAGAGCGCCACCCCAGGCATGGAGGAGAAACTGCATGGATTGTGACAGGACATCTCTGCCGATAAGAGCTGTCCTTTGCAATAGAAGAGCTCCCGGTTTTAGGACCCAGGAATCCTTCTGCACATGTGCAGTACTGTATGTTTCTGCAGCTGCTGGATGTGCTTAGGGACAAATGCGAAGAGAAGCCCATAGGCTTCTATTGGGTAATGCCACATAAAGATGGCGCTACCCACCAGGTCCAAGCTCCAGAATGTATCTCATTGTGGAGCTTGGTGTGAGGATAACCAGGGTAAACTGGGGTTCAGGGATTACACAGTGGAGCAAGTTACAATGAAAACAAGATAAGCTTTATATAAGGCGACCCAGAAATCCATTGATCAGCAAGCAACATTACATTAATAAAGTCCACTCAGCGTTCAGTAAAGTCCTTTCCAGATGCTCTATATCTCTTCCAGTCCTGGTCAGCAATGACAGATCTAGCAGGGCACATGGTGCGGCTGACCACCAATGACACTGAGAGGGAATGATAGCGGAACCTCCAGTAAGTCAAGCAGTGCACCCTCACCTCTCCACAACATGGGTAGCGGCTAGACCCTCCTCAGGTAATGTAGCCTCTTACGTCATCAGACCACGTGAACCATGGGAAATACTATGTGATCTACAACGGCAGGGGGAAGAGCAAGATCAGTGGGGTAGTAGTTTTACTATCCAACATCTATTCCCTTTATTGACTTGTGGCAAGCAAAGCGGAGAGAGCCACTGAGCCCAATGCTTGGCGAAAGAAGCAAGCCCGCGAGGGTACAATTTGGGTCCCATGTTCTGAACCTTGCTACTCCCCCTGCCGTTGAGGTTCATTTGGTATTTCCTATGGTTCACGTAGTCTAATTCCGTCTAATGCTACATTACCTGACGGAGATCTAGACAATCCCACAACATGGTCTTTTTGTCCCAGATATTTCCTCACTACCACAAATTTGCCCTGCTGATTCTTCCCACTTCCTCCTTTTTGATTGATGGACCCTGTTGTCATACTTCCTAGAGGGGAAGGAGGAGGGCTTTTCTAAAAGGAGCACTCCCTTGCTGTCTTCTTCTGGCAGGCTTCCTTTGTGAGACTTCTGAAGACTGAGGGCTTCAATTTAAGAAAACAGAACTTGGACCATGGTTTAACTCTTTCCTTTCTAACATGCAGGCAAGTCCTAGAAGTCGCTTTCCCTGGACTTCTCCAACTTAGTACATATGTTAAATGCGGACAGTTTTTTGCCCACATTTTCCTGTTAGTACATCCTGCCAATATTTTAATGCTTAAAAAACCAAAGGGAACTACATGGCTCAACATATTTGATATTTGCCTCTCAAAAGTATAGCATTTTCTTAAAGAGTAATTCTTTCAGAGATGAGGAACTTAAAATACATGTGAAGGACATAATTGATGACATAGACCTATGTGTAGTGTGCCTTTACCATTTGATAAATAGAACTTCCATGCACTTAGAGGGTTATATTTACCAAATTGTGGGTCTTTAGAAGTGGAGATGTTGCCCATAGCAACCAATCAGATTCTACTTTTCATTTATCTAGCACCTTCTAGAAGATAATAGCTAGAATCTAATTGGTTGCTATGGGCAACATTTCCATTTCTAAAAAACACGCTTTAGTAAGCGTACTCCCATAATGTTCAACTCTAATTCTTTATCTAGTATTCCTGAGTTTCCACTCTAATTTCATATTAACCACTTTGTAACCTCAGTAATGTATATAAACTATTAGAGATGAGCGGGTTCGGTTCCTCTGAATCCGAACCCGCCCGAACTTCAGGTTTTTTACACGGGTCCGAGCAGGCTCGGATCTTCCCGCCTTGCTCGGCTAACCCGAGCGCGCCCGAACGTCATCATCACGCTGTCGGATTCTCGCGAGGCTCGGATTCTATCGCGAGACTCGGATTCTATATAAGGAGCCGCGCGTCGCCGCCATTTTCACACGTGCATTGAGAGTCATAGGGAGAGGACGTGGCTGGCGTCCTCTCCGTTTAGAGAAGAGAGAGACACAGTATTTTGGGGAGCATTATTAGGAGGAGTACTACTATACTGTGTACTACTATACTACTTGCTGAAGTGATATTTATAGATTAGATAATAGATAGTGTGACTGTAAGTGTATTATCTGACTTGTGGGGGAGACACTGACAGTGGGGAGCAGTTAGAGTCTGAGAGCAGGACTCAGGAGTACATATAACGTACAGTGCACACTTTTGCTGCCAGAGTCAGTGCCACACTGCCATTGTTGTGACCACACTGACCACCAGTATAATAATATATTTTGTGATTGTCTGCTTAGGCCTCGGAGTACTAGTTGCAAGTTGCAACGTGACCTGAAGTGACCACCAGTTTAATAATCAATCACCACCAGTTTAATATATATATATATATATATATATATATAATTGTATATAATTGTATATAATATATATATATATATATAATATTGTATACCACCTACCCGTGTTTTTTTTTTTTTTCATTCTTCTTTATACATACTACTATAGTAGCTTACTGTAGCAGTCTGCGGTGCTGTGCTGAACTGACAGTGTCCAGCAGGTCCGTCATCAGTCATTACATAATAAATATATATAGTACCTGTCCGGCTGCAGTACTAGTGATATTATATTGATTTCATCTCATTATCAATAATTTATCATCCAGTCTAGACTCTATATTAGCAGCAGACACAGTACGTTAGTCCACGGCTGTAGCTACCTCTGTGTCGGCACTCGGCAGTCCATCCATAATTGTATACCACCTACCCGTGTTTTTTTTTTTTTCTTTCTTCTTTGTACATACTACTATAGAGTATAGTAGCTTACTGTAGCAGTCTGCGGTGCTGCTGAGCTGACAGTGTCCAGCAGGTCCGTCATCAGTCATCATTACCTAATAAATATATTATCTACCTGTCCGGCTGCAGTACTAGTGATATTATATATACATACATATATATATTGATTTCATCTCATTATCAATCATCCAGTCTATATTAGCAGCAGACACAGTACGTTAGTCCACGGCTGTAGCTACCTCTGTGTCGGCACTCGGCAGTCCATCCATAATTGTATACCACCTACCCGTGGTTTTTTTTTCTTTCTTTCTTTTTTGTACATACTACTATAGTATAGTAGCTTACTGTAGCAGTCTGCGGTGCTGCTGAGCTGACAGTGTCCAGCAGGTCCGTCATCAGTCATCATTACCTAATAAATATATTATCTACCTGTCCGGCTGCAGTACTAGTGATATTATATATACATACATATATATATTGATTTCATCTCATTATCAATCATCCAGTCTATATTAGCAGCAGACACAGTACGTTAGTCCACGGCTGTAGCTACCTCTGTGTCGGCACTCGGCAGTCCATCCATAATTGTATACCACCTACCCGTGGTTTTTTTTTTTTCTTTCTTCTTTGTACATACTACTATAGTATAGTAGCTTACTGTAGCAGTCTGCGGTGCTGCTGAGCTGACAGTGTCCAGCAGGTCCGTCATCAGTCATCATTACCTAATAAATATATTATCTACCTGTCCGGCTGCAGTACTAGTGATATTATATATACATACATATATATATATATATATTGATTTCATCTCATTATCAATCATCCAGTCTATATTAGCAGCAGACACAGTACGTTAGTCCACGGCTGTAGCTACCTCTGTGTCGGCACTCGGCAGTCCATCTGTATACCACCTACCCGTGGTTTTTTTTTTTTCTTTCTTCTTTGTACATACTACTATAGAGTATAGTAGCTTACTGTAGCAGTCTGCGGTGCTGCTGAGCTGACAGTGTCCAGCAAGTCCGTCATCAGTCATCATTACCTAATAAATATATTATCTACCTGTCCGGCTGCAGTACTAGTGATATTATATATACATACATATATATATTGATTTCATCTCATTATCAATCATCCAGTCTATATTAGCAGCAGACACAGTACGTTAGTCCACGGCTGTAGCTACCTCTGTGTCGGCACTCGGCAGTCCATCCATAATTGTATACCACCTACCCGTGGTTTTTTTTTTCTTTCTTCTTTGTACATGCTACTATAGTATAGTAGCTTACTGTAGCAGTCTGCGGTGCTGCTGAGCTGACAGTGTCCAGCAGGTCCGTCATCAGTCATCATTACCTAATAAATATATTATCTACCTGTCCGGCTGCAGTACTAGTGATATTATATATACATACATATATATATTGATTTCATCTCATTATCAATCATCCAGTCTATATTAGCAGCAGACACAGTACGTTAGTCCACGGCTGTAGCTACCTCTGTGTCGGCACTCGGCAGTCCATCCATAATTGTATACCACCTACCCGTGGTTTTTTTTTTTTCCTTTCTTCTTTGTACATGCTACTATAGTATAGTAGCTTACTGTAGCAGTCTGCGGTGCTGCTGAGCTGACAGTGTCCAGCAGGTCCGTCATCAGTCATCATTACCTAATAAATATATTATCTACCTGTCCGGCTGCAGTACTAGTGATATTATATATACATACATATATATATTGATTTCATCTCATTATCAATCATCCAGTCTATATTAGCAGCAGACACAGTACGGTAGTCCACGGCTGTAGCTACCTCTGTGTCGGCACTCGGCAGTCCATCCATAAGTATACTAGTATCCATCCATCTCCATTGTTTACCTGAGGTGCCTTTTAGTTGTGCCTATTAAAATATGGAGAACAAAAATGTTGAGGTTCCAAAATTAGGGAAAGATCAAGATCCACTTCCACCTCGTGCTGAAGCTGCTGCCACTAGTCATGGCCGAGACGATGAAATGCCAGCAACGTCGTCTGCCAAGGCCGATGCCCAATGTCATAGTACAGAGCATGTCAAATCCAAAACACCAAATATCAGTAAAAAAAGGACTCCAAAACCTAAAATAAAATTGTCGGAGGAGAAGCGTAAACTTGCCAATATGCCATTTACCACACGGAGTGGCAAGGAACGGCTGAGGCCCTGGCCTATGTTCATGGCTAGTGGTTCAGCTTCACATGAGGATGGAAGCACTCAGCCTCTCGCTAGAAAACTGAAAAGACTCAAGCTGGCAAAAGCACCGCAAAGAACTGTGCGTTCTTCGAAATCCCAAATCCACAAGGAGAGTCCAATTGTGTCGGTTGCGATGCCTGACCTTCCCAACACTGGACATGAAGAGCATGCGCCTTCCACCATTTGCACGCCCCCTGCAAGTGCTGGAAGGAGCACCCGCAGTCCAGTTCCTGATAGTCAGATTGAAGATGTCAGTGTTGAAGTACACCAGGATGAGGAGGATATGGGTGTTGCTGGCGCTGGGGAGGAAATTGACCAGGAGGATTCTGATGGTGAGGTGGTTTGTTTAAGTCAGGCACCCGGGGAGACACCTGTTGTCCGTGGGAGGAATATGGCCGTTGACATGCCTGGTGAAAATACCAAAAAAATCAGCTCTTCAGTGTGGAGGTATTTCAACAGAAAAGCGGACAACAGGTGTCAAGCCGTGTGTTGCCTTTGTCAAGCTGTAATAAGTAGGGGTAAGGACGTTAACCACCTCGGAACATCCTCCCTTATACGTCACCTGCAGCGCATTCATAATAAGTCAGTGACAAGTATAAAAACTTTGGGTGACAGCGGAAGCAGTCCACTGACCAGTAAATCCCTTCCTCTTGTAACCAAGCTCACGCAAACCACCCCACCAACTCCCTCAGTGTCAATTTCCTCCTTCCCCAGGAATGCCAATAGTCCTGCAGGCCATGTCACTGGCAATTCTGACGATTCCTCTCCTGCCTGGGATTCCTCCGATGCATCCTTGCGTGTAACGCCTACTGCTGCTGGCGCTGCTGTTGTTGCTGCTGGGAGTCGATGGTCATCCCAGAGGGGAAGTCGGAAGACCACTTGTACTACTTCCAGTAAGCAATTGACTGTCCAACAGTCCTTTGCGAGGAAGATGAAATATCACAGCAGTCATCCTGCTGCAAAGCGGATAACTGAGGCCTTGACAACTATGTTGGTGTTAGACGTGCGTCCGGTATCCGCCGTTAGTTCACAGGGAACTACACAATTTCTTGAGGTAGTGTGCCCCCGTTACCAAATACCATCTAGGTTCCACTTCTCTAGGCAGGCGATACCGAAAATGTACACAGACCTCAGAAAAAGACTCACCAGTGTCCTAAAAAATGCAGCTGTACCCAATGTCCACTTAACCACGGACATGTGGACAAGTGGAGCAGGGCAGGGTCAGGACTATATGACTGTGACAGCCCACTGGGTAGATGTATGGACTCCCGCCGCAAGAACAGCAGCGGCGGCACCAGTAGCAGCATCTCGCAAACGCCAACTCTTTCCTAGGCAGGCTACGCTTTGTATCACCGCTTTCCAGAATACGCACACAGCTAAAAACCTCTTACGGCAACTGAGGAAGATCATCGCGGAATGGCTTACCCCAATTGGACTCTCCTGTGGATTTGTGGCATCGGACAACGCCAGCAATATTGTGTGTGCATTAAATATGGGCAAATTCCAGCACGTCCCATGTTTTGCACATACCTTGAATTTGGTGGTGCAGAATTTTTTAAAAAACGACAGGGGCGTGCAAGAGATGCTGTCGGTGGCCAGAAGAATTGCGGGACACTTTCGGCGTACAGGCACCACGTACAGAAGACTGGAGCACCACCAAAAACTACTGAACCTGCCCTGCCATCATCTGAAGCAAGAAGTGGTAACGAGGTGGAATTCAACCCTCTATATGCTTCAGAGGTTGGAGGAGCAGCAAAAGGCCATTCAAGCCTATACAATTGAGCACGATATAGGAGGTGGAATGCACCTGTCTCAAGCGCAGTGGAGAATGATTTCAACGTTGTGCAAGGTTCTGATGCCCTTTGAACTTGCCACACGTGAAGTCAGTTCAGACACTGCCAGCCTGAGTCAGGTCATTCCCCTCATCAGGCTTTTGCAGAAGAAGCTGGAGACATTGAAGGAGGAGCTAACACGGAGCGATTCCGCTAGGCATGTGGGACTTGTGGATGGAGCCCTTAATTCGCTTAACAAGGATTCACGGGTGGTCAATCTGTTGAAATCAGAGCACTACATTTTGGCCACCGTGCTCGATCCTAGATTTAAAGCCTACCTTGGATCTCTCTTTCCGGCAGACACAAGTCTGCTGGGGTTGAAAGACCTGCTGGTGAGAAAATTGTCAAGTCAAGCGGAACGCGACCTGTCAACATCTCCTCCTTCACATTCTCCCGCAACTGGGGGTGCGAGGAAAAGGCTCAGAATTCCGAGCCCACCCGCTGGCGGTGATGCAGGGCAGTCTGGAGCGACTGCTGATGCTGACATCTGGTCCGGACTGAAGGACCTGACAACGATTACGGACATGTCGTCTACTGTCACTGCATATGATTCTCTCAACATTGAAAGAATGGTGGAGGATTATATGAGTGACCGCATCCAAGTAGGCACGTCACACAGTCCGTACTTATACTGGCAGGAAAAAGAGGCAATTTGGAGGCCCTTGCACAAACTGGCTTTATTCTACCTAAGTTGCCCTCCCACAAGTGTGTACTCCGAAAGAGTGTTTAGTGCCGCCGCTCACCTTGTCAGCAATCGGCGTACGAGGTTACATCCAGAAAATGTGGAGAAGATGATGTTCATTAAAATGAATTATAATCAATTCCTCCGTGGAGACATTGACCAGCAGCAATTGCCTCCACAAAGTACACAGGGAGCTGAGATGGTGGATTCCAGTGGGGACGAATTGATAATCTGTGAGGAGGGGGATGTACACGGTGATATATCGGAGGATGATGATGAGGTGGACATCTTGCCTCTGTAGAGCCAGTTTGTGCAAGGAGAGATTAATTGCTTCTTTTTTGGTGGGGGTCCAAACCAACCCGTCATTTCAGTCACAGTCGTGTGGCAGACCCTGTCACTGAAATGATGGGTTGGTTAAAGTGTGCATGTCCTGTTTATACAACATAAGGGTGGGTGGGAGGGCCCAAGGACAATTCCATCTTGCACCTCTTTTTTCTTTAATTTTTCTTTGCGTCATGTGCTGTTTGTGGAATGTTTTTTGGAAGGGCCATCCTGCGTGACACTGCAGTGCCACTCCTAGATGGGCCCGGTGTTTGTGTCGGCCACTAGGGTCGCTTATCTTACTCACACAGCTACCTCATTGCGCCTCTTTTTTTCTTTGCGTCATGTGCTGTTTGGGGAGGGTTTTTTGGAAGGGCCATCCTGCGTGACACTG
Source organism: Pseudophryne corroboree (assembly GCF_028390025.1). NCBI lineage: Eukaryota > Metazoa > Chordata > Amphibia > Anura > Myobatrachidae > Pseudophryne > Pseudophryne corroboree. The sequence continues at coordinate 535,218,322 of NC_086449.1, forward strand.
CAGTGCCACTCCTAGATGGGCACGGTGTTTGTGTCGGCCACTAGGGTCGCTTATCTTACTCACACAGCTACCTCATTGCGCCTCTTTTTTTCTTTGCGTCATGTGCTGTTTGGGGAGGGTTTTTTGGAAGGGCCATCCTGCGTGACACTGCAGTGCCACTCCTAGATGGGCCCGGTGTTTGTGTCGGCCACTAGGGTCGCTTATCTTACTCACACAGCTACCTCATTGCGCCTCTTTTTTTCTTTGCGTCATGTGCTGTTTGGGGAGGGTTTTTTGGAAGGGCCATCCTGCGTGACACTGCAGTGCCACTCCTAGATGGGCCCGGTGTTTGTGTCGGCCACTAGGGTCGCTTATCTTACTCACACAGCTACCTCATTGCGCCTCTTTTTTTCTTTGCGTCATGTGCTGTTTGGGGAGGGTTTTTTGGAAGGGCCATCCTGCGTGACACTGCAGTGCCACTCCTAGATGGGCACGGTGTTTGTGTCGGCCACTAGGGTCGCTTATCTTACTCACACAGCTACCTCATTGCGCCTCTTTTTTTCTTTGCGTCATGTGCTGTTTGGGGAGGGTTTTTTGGAAGGGCCATCCTGCGTGACACTGCAGTGCCACTCCTAGATGGGCCCGGTGTTTGTGTCGGCCACTAGGGTCGCTTATCTTACTCACACAGCTACCTCATTGTGCCTCTTTTTTTCTTTGCGTCATGTGCTGTTTGGGGAGGGTTTTTTGGAAGGGCCATACTGCGTGACTCTGCAGTGCCACTCCTAGATGGGCCCGGTGTTTGTGTCGGCCACTAGGGTCGCTTATCTTACTCACACAGCTACCTCATTGCGCCTCTTTTTTTCTTTGCGTCATGTGCTGTTTGGGGAGGGTTTTTTGGAAGGGCCATCCTGCGTGACACTGCAGTGCCACTCCTAGATGGGCCCGGTGTTTGTGTCGGCCACTAGGGTCGCTTATCTTACTCACACAGCTACCTCATTGCGCCTCTTTTTTTCTTTGCGTCATGTGCTGTTTGGGGAGTGTTTTTTGGAAGGGCCATCCTGCGTGACACTGCAGTGCCACTCCTAGATGGGCACGGTGTTTGTGTCGGCCACTAGGGTCGCTTAGCTTAGTCATCTAGCGACCTAGGTGCAAATTTTAGGACTAAAAATAATATTGTGAGGTGTGAGGTATTCAGAATAGACTGAAAATGAGTGGAAATTATGGTTTTTGAGGTTAATAATACTTTGGGATCAAAATTACCCCCAAATTCTATGATTTAAGCTGTTTTTTTAGTGTTTTTTAAAAAAAACACCCGAATCCAAAACACACCCGAATCCGACAAAAAAAATTCGGTGAGGTTTTGCCAAAACGCGGTCGAACCCAAAACACGGCCGCGGAACCGAACCCAAAACCAAAACACAAAACCCGAAAAATTTCAAGTGCACATCTCTATAAACTATATGCAGTTTTACTCAGCATAATGTAAATTAATGTACATGTTCTCTGCTTGTCTCCATGCCAAACTCTGAAATGATTGTTATATTCCCAACCCACTTTCCATCAACCCTAATGTTCCCGATTTACCTGTGGCTTGTATAGTAAATCAATGTAATGTCACAGGCCTAAATTTCACACTGGAAAACCTATACAAATGTCTAGAGAACAATGAACAGAAGTACAGTAGTATAAATTACTTTCATTTCTTACTGCTTATTTATCTTTTCCACCTCAAGCACTGATTTAGAGCAGTGACGGAGCTAAGGAAATGGACAGAAGAGAGATCAGGTTAAAGGCCCCCCCTTGCTGCACTTCACAGCTGAGCAAGTTACTTTTAAGTAAACAGCTGGCTTGTCTATAGTCAGGGCAAAAGGCATGTGCAAGGGCAAATTCAGGCTGTCTGACTTTCTAGTCATGTGCTTTGAACTACCATTCACTACTAGGAAAAGTAGAATGTATGCTATTAATGGGATTTTGAGTGCCAGGTGATCCAGGTCATGTTACCGTCAAGGGTGGGAGGGGATTGGATACGTACACTGCAGCAGGGAGGATGAAAAGATACAGAGCCAGCATGGAGAGGAAATAACACAAGAATAAAGACAGCCTGATTCAGAGGTGAATGCTAGGCCAATGTTTGCCCAGTTTCTGATGGTTTTTGCACTGCGCATGCATTGCGATGATTACCACAAGGCAGAGCCGGCCCTAACCAATATGATGCCCTAGGCAAGATTTTGGCTGGTGCCCCCTAGCACCGCCACTAGTTCTGCAAGAGATGCCTGGCATGAGTCAGCTGGCAGCTCTGCTAACGTCAGGCGCCTTTTGTTTATGAAAATGCATCTTATTTGCATTACTATGTGGCTAGGATGCACAAGCAGCTTCTGTTGATTAAAATAATATGCAGTATGCCTATATTCTGTGTGCGACTGCGGCTGTATCTGCATATGAAATGCTGCATTACAGTGATTTCCAGGAAGACACACAGAATATAGGCATGCCGCATATCATTTTAATCAGCAGAAGCTGCTGGTGTCCCTAAGCATACCAAATGCCCTAGGCATTTGCCTAGTTTGCCTATGCCTAAGGCCGGCTCTACCACAAGGGCACACAGTGAGGATTTGGACACAGAGAAGTGGTATTTGAATGTGTATTTCTGGGTAGTAGTGGAAGGGGGGTGGCTATTCAGATGCGGGCGTGTTGTGGGCAGCGCCAGCGACTGTGGCTTTTTCACAGTTGCAGTGATTTTGGAGGCCGTTCCCATATGGTAGCGTCTAGTTTACCTTCATGGAGAGGACCTTTCCCATAACCCCCTGGGTCTATGTCACAATCTATTTGGAATAGTAAAGTGTGGCGAGCGAAGCGGAGCGAGATACCGAGCCCGAAGCGTGGCGAGCGAAGCGAGCACGCGAGGGTCCAATGCTGCATATAAAAATAAAATTACCCCAAACGAACGGAGAACGAAAAAAACATTTAGGTGCTGTAAGAGCGGAAGTGCTCTCCTGCCCTCTCGTTTTGTCACTTCCAGGTCCTGAGCACGAAGGGAACAGACACAACCATTCTCATATGGACAGAATATAATCCTCCCGCACCTACCCCACCAGCCACTATCAAGGCACAGGATCTTGCTTCCTACTTCAAGGAGAAGATTGATAAGATCCGAGATGAAATGGTATGCTCTTCGGCAGCCAGTGACCTGCTCCGTTCTTTACCTGAACCCTCTGGCACTCTTTCTTCATTTGATCCCACAAATGAAGATGAAGTATCATCACACTTCTCATCCTGCTTCTCTTCTACCTCTCCTCTTGATCCTTTACCCTCACAAATAAGTAAAGCTCTGTCTCTGGTGCTCATCCCTACCTTAACTAACATCTGTAATCTCTCTCTCTCTACTGGTATTTTTCCTTCACTCTTCAAGCATGCAGTGATTACTCCCATTTTAAAGAAACAAAATTCTGACCCTAATGCTCTCTCAAACTACCGCCCTATCTCTCAGCTCCCTTGTCTCTCTAAGCTACTTGAGAGACTTGCCTACACTCGACTCACACACTTTCTTAACTCATACACTTTGTTGGACCCACTTCAGTCAGGCTTCCGTTCCCAACATTCCACAGAGACAGCACTGACTAAAGTGGTTAATGATTTGGTCACTACGAAGTCTAAAGGCCACTACTCACTACTTATTCTTCTAGATCTATCTGCTGCATTTGACACTGTAGACCACTCTCTTCTCATACAGACACTACAATCCCTAGGTCTTAAAGACACAGCCCTTTCTTGGTTCCTATCGTACCTATCTAATCGCTCCTTCAGTGTTCGCTTCTCTGAATCTACCTCCTCTTCGCTACCTCTTTCAGTTGGAGTACCGCAAGGCTCAGTCTTGGGTCCTCTGCTTTTCTCTATCTATACCTCATCTCTTGGTAAACTAATCAGCTCTTTTGGTTTTCAGTATCATCTGTACACAGATGATACTCAAATCTACCTATCCTCCCCTGACTTGTCCCTATCTGTACTGGACCGTGTCACTGAATGCCTTTCTGCCATCTCATCCTGGATGACATCTCGCCACCTCAAACTTAATATTTCAAAGACAGAGTTAATTATATTTCCACCGGCCAATAGTAGGTACCAACCTGATATCTCTATCACTGTTGAAAACTCGACTATCTACCCTACCCCACAAGCTCGCTGCCTAGGTGTCATCCTTGACTCTGATCTGCCCTTTGTTCCCCACATTCAATCTGTCTCAAGATCATGTTACATGCATCTAAAAAACATATCCAAAATACGACCATACCTTACACAAGACACTGCTAAAACTCTAATCCACGCTCTCATTATCTCCCGAATTGATTATTGCAATAGTCTCCTAACTGGTCTTCCCAAAACGAGACTCTCACCACTACAATCCATTCTGAATGCAGCGGCGAGGCTTATCTTCCTCGTTAGACGTTTATCGTCTGCAGATCCACTCTGTCAGTCCCTCCATTGGTTACCTGTACTCTACCGCATTCAATATAAAATACTTTAACTCACACACAAGGCCATTAACCAAACTACACCAACGTACATCACTTCGCTTATCACAAAATATCTCCCAACCCGACCTCTTCGCTCTTCACAAGACCTGCGTCTCTCATCCACACTCATTACTCGCTCCCACTCACGACTGCAGGACTTTCATCGGGCTGCACCCACTCTGTGGAATGCCCTACCACGCACAATAAGACTCTCCTCTAGTCTCCAAACCTTCAAGCGTTCCCTCAAAACTCACCTCTTTAGGCAAGCGTATCAAATTCCTGAACCACCCACATAACTTTCATAAACCTTCCTATCAAATTACATCCACTCTGTACAGTCCACACATATCATCACATGTCTTCTCATTCTATGCAAAAGATAGCACCTTTCCTTGTGTACATATGCCTATTTCCCTATAGATTGTAAGCTTGCGAGCAGGGCCTTCCTACCTCTATGACTGTTATCACCCAGTTTGTTATTTTTATTTGAAATTGTAAAGCGCAACGGAATTTGCTGCGCTATATAAGAAACTGTTAATAAATAAATAAATAAATAAATTAATCATAGGGTTGGTCTAATGTCCAATGGTGAAACGGATGTGCGACAATGGTGCAACGTTTTACGTAAAGGGAGTGGATTAGAGTCACAGCCGTTGGGCTGTACGAATTCCAATGGCTGGAGCATTAGTATACATTCACAGGTGCACTATGTTAAAAGACACACAGTCTTGCGGGGATTAGCGTCCATCTCTGACTCAGGCCCAGTGAGAGGGAGACAAGAAATGATAATGAGAGAGGGATGGAGGCAATGTAGACATTGTATGCCGTGGAGCGATGTGTTGCCGATGTGCCGCAGTTAGGATTTATGCGCAAGATGAGTGACAGGCAGGGACAATGTGTGGGAGGTAACAGAGAATGGTCACTCAGACACAGACACTTTGAAAACATTCTGGGGGCGTGTCACAGCTGACGACTATGTTCCCATGTGCAGCTACAATGCTGCCATGCTGTGCCCCACCATAGGATTTCTCAGAGAGGCTATTATTGTCCGATGTCTCCATCTTTGTACATAAGCTGCAGATCTGAGACGCCGCCAGTGGGCAGCTTAGTACAAATCCCAGAGGCTGCAACATCTGCACATTATCACACTGTCGCTACATACACATTTGCAGGTGCGAATGCACTTGCATACGCCTCTGTATCAGGCACAGTGAGCGCTATAGAAAGAGAAATGCTGATGCACGCTACTAGCACTAAGAACGCTGATAGTAAAAATTATTTAAATAAACCCTCACAACTAACATGAAGTATACGTGACGTTCTTAGCATACATTTCTGCAAATAGGTGCGCTCATGCACTGCGACCAGGTGACAACATTACATGGGTCCCTAACATCTCTAATACTATCACATTATGTAAATGCATCTAGGTCTTATCTTCAAATAGAGCCCTTATTAATGTGTGATCGGAAATGTAGGAACCTCTGCTAATTAGCAGAGATCCTACATTTCAGACCACACATTAATAAGGGCTCTATTGGAAGGTAAGACCTAGATACATTTATATAATGTGATAGTGTACGGCGTGTGCGGGTTGAGAAAACACAAATAATCAGCATTAGTATAAAAATGATTAATGCAATGAATAACACCACCACTATACAAGAGATTAATGCAAAAGTCTTGTAAATTCACATATTTCAGTCTGTAACTGCACCTGATCTTGGTACTCATGCAATGGTATCCTTTTGGATGGTTGACCATGTTAAGGTAGACAGTCATTAGGTCGACAACTATTGGTCGACATTGACATGGACATATGGTCAACGCATGAAAATGGTCGACCCAGGACAGGTCGACATATGAAAAGGTCGACATGGCTTTTTTAATTATAATTTTGTTTTATTGAAGCATATCACATCATATAATGTACTGTCTAAATTTGTACAGCGTGATAGAGTTAACATCACAACAAAACATGACAATTGCAATTAAATTGGAACATGCATCAGAGAATAGCTATATCAAGTAATAGGCATATATAGTGATTGGTTATGGATGTTGTATCAATTTTCTAAATAAAAGATGAACGTTTACCAGAATTCGTATCAGACCCTCTGGTTTGACATGGCTTTTTTAACAAAAAATTATATTTTTAACTTTTTATACTTATCCACGTGGACTACGAATGGGAATGGTAACCTGTGCAGAGCGCAGCGGTAGCGGAGCGAGGCACCCTGTCCGCAGCTTGCTCACCATGCGAGGTGCACTAATTGGGGTTCCTGGTCATGTTACTGAAAAAATTACACCAAAAACTGTTAAAAAATCCATGTCGACTTTTTCATGTGTCGACCTGTCCTGTGTCGACCATTTTCATGTGTCGACCATTAGTCCATGTTGACCATGTCTATGTCGACCAATAGTACCTTAACATGGTAGACCATTCATACCAGAACTCATTATTTAGTATTAACTAGTTTTAAAACTATATATTTTGCTAAGAATCTTAGTATAGATTTTTTTGTATTGAAAGAAAATGTTGTGTTTAGTCTATACAAGTCAAGAGAAGATCAGCCTAATAAAGTTAATAACAATCACAGTATATTGCTTACTGGGTCCCCTCGCATAATAATATGGATCTGGAGAGCTATGAAGGTGTAGGACCTAACTGGGACAGGAGCTGGTGGTGGTAGGAGACACACACATGAGCTGGTTGGGGTGAGGGGACACACAGTAGACACAGGTGAGATGGTGATGGTTAGGGTCACATGTGTGAGCTGGTTGTGTTTGGACACCAGTTGATTTGGTGGGGGTGAGGGTGACGCACAGATAAATTGGAGGGGGTGAGGAGATACACAATGAGCTGGTGAGGGTAAGGGTCACACAAGTGAGCTGGCAGCAGTGAGGGGACACACAAACACAGGTGAGATGGTGATGGTTAGGGTCACACATTTGATCTGGTGGTGGTGGGACACACACAGATGAACTGATGGGGTTGAGGAGATTCACAAAGAGCTGATGAGGGTGAGGGTCACACAGGTGAGCTGGTGGGGGTGAGGAAATATATGGGTGAGCTGGTGGTGATGGAGGACATGTAGGTGAGTAGAGTGGAGTGTGCAGGATAAACAGATGAGCTAGTAGGTGTGAGGAGATACACAGGTGTGAGCTGGTAGGGCTGAGAAGATTAAAAGGTGAGCTGGTAGCAGTTAGGTGGATACACAAGCAAGCTAGTGGCTATATGCAGGGATACGCGAGGACAACGGAGGAGGGACAAGGCCTGAAAGACCTTGAGTATGAATGCAGCAGCCTAAGTGGAGCGCCTGAGTGGGAAGCATTTAGTCTCATATCGTGAGACTGAGAGATGAAAGTTTCGCAAGACATTCTACAGTGACAGGCAGCAACACCCAGTGTCGGACTGGGACATGAAGGGCCCACCGGGGCAATGCAGTGGTAGGGGCCATGCTTAGGGGTGTCGCCAGCCACCACACTCCTGAGCATGGTAGTCCATGAATGATAATGTAGCAGATAAATTACAGCAATGCACTGTAGGCAATACACCATAGTCCCGTGCAGTATAACGTAACATACAGTACGTATAATGTATAATTCAGGAGCAGTCTGGAACCTGATCCTTATAGAAGGGGGTGGACCTTCAATCTATGGTGCCCACCGGGGGTTTCCCCCGTATCCCTGTGGGATAGTCCAACCCTTGCCACACCCAGAAGAATAAAAATTTGTGCGTAACTTTACAAAATAGTATTTGTACTGTGGATTTGCACTTTTGCACATTTGGAAATGCATTCTGATTTAAATGCTGCAATTCGCAATGCAGCTTACATAATTTTATACTTTTTACTTTTTCTATGATTGTTTTGTGGAATAATTGGTATACACTTGTTAAAGAATTTTCTGCATACCAGTGCTTTATGATCAGTACATGTGCTTCTATAAACCACCAAGGTCATATTGTCTATGATTATGTCAAGGGAAACTTTTTTGGTATTGAAATTTTAGACATCAGACTCAACAAGCCGGATGTAATGATGCCTGACATCTCGCACCTCCACCGATCTTGGGCGTCATTACATCTGACCCAACCCTCGTGACAAAGAGACTAGTTTTTGCTTGTCATTTAAATCTTCTCGTGTTCCTTAGTATTCAAATCTTTCCACCCTCAGTCCTTCCTCATGTGCAGTATATCACTTCTAGTCTAAGGGCTTTCTACTGCTTATAAGTCTATTTATTAAAGCTAAACCGTACAGAAACAACAGTACCCTTAGTTCTTAAGTATTCTATTTAACAGGATGACGTTGTCTGTATTTTGACTGCGGGCAACCCAAGCACCACGATCCCGATACCACGCCTATTTAACAAATTCTTAATGGAAATTTAGGAGGTATTAGAGATATCTCTTATGTTTGGTAAATACTGCAGACCCCAGAACCCAATTTTTTTCAAGTTACCAAGGATTTTCAGATCTTGGCCTCATAGCTGACATGATCTTCACACAATCTTAGCCAATCTAACACTACGGGGAGAGCATCAGAAGATCTCTTCCTAGACAACCTTCACGCTCCTCCCCTCCTGGCGATCATAAAAGGATACCACACGTGATTGGTCTATGGCCAAGCCTATGCAGTGTCACAAATGACAGTAAAATAATACCAATTTATTATTACCAGTTATTTATATAGCGCACACATATTGCACAGAGCTGTATAGAGAATATTTGCCCATTCACATCAGTCCCTGCCCCAGTGGAGCTTACAATCTATATTCCCTATCACATGTACAGATATTCACGCTAGTTTTTTTTTTTTTTTGGGAGCCAATTAACCTACTAGTATATACTTAGATTGTGGGAGGAAACCGGAGTACCCAGAGGAAACCCACGCAAGTACGGAGAGAATATACAAACTCCACACAGTTAGGGCCACAGTGAGAATCAAACCCATGACCTCAGTGCGGTGAGGCAGTAATGTTAACCATTACACCATCAATAGCTATCACTTTTTGCCAACCTCCAAACCAGGATCCACTGTCCTGGCAACAATAAGAAACTATAGTTTACATTGCCACATCACCACCATTGATAAATATGCCTCTAAATATAAATGTATGTGTCAAGGGACAGCCACTTGTATGACTCCTGGATTTTATTTTACAATACCTAAAGGGACATAATGTATATACTGACATTGTTAGAACCAGTATGGCCTCAGCTTTTATAGTGCTCAAAGTACACAGTAATAAACAGCTCAACTGTCCCTGTCATAAAACAGACATTTCTTTAAGTCAATTGATATTTTCTTTTTTCTTAACATTACTCATACCTCCCAACATGACCCTCTCCAGGAAGGACAGAATGCTCTGCTCCTGGACTTCTCTCTCAATTTTTGATTGCCCTCACCTGTGTTGAAATACCTTTCTTATCCATTACCCTGTTCAAAACAGGTGCCGGCAATCATACATTAAGAGAAAGCATTTTGTCCCTCCTGGAGAGAGTCATGTTGGGAGGTACAGTATGCATGCCATAACTAGATGTCAGGCTCAAGGTATAGATAATTTGGAAGGAAAGAGGGATGAATATATTTTACTCCAAGGTATAGTCTGTATAGAGGCAGTTCCTGAAAAAGGGAGAAGCATCACAATCTGCTGAGGGGAGTAACTGTGTTGTAATCAATCATTCACACATACGCAAAGCTCTGAGAGTGTGTATCTATGGAACTGCAAGCTGTGCGGAGTAAATGCGGCTATTTGCAGGCTGATCTGTTGCATCAAGGAAAAAGTTGGTGCAAGCACGCGCTGCTAATGATAGCGGGTATTATTATTATTATTATTACATTTTATTTATAGGGCGCCACAAGTGTTTCGCAGCGCCGTACAAAGGACAGTACAGGGAGACAAAACTTAGCATAACAGTAAATAAATAACAAAAATGGAGTGCAGGTAACAAAGAGCAACACAGTTCTCAAAACATAATATAGCTTAGATGTAAGTAGCGAAGGAGTAATCATTGTACTACTTGAGGCTGGCGGCCATAGATAGAGATGAGCCTTTACCAGCAACAGACAGATGACAGGAGAGAAAGCAGGTAAAGATGGTCGCTGAGTGAAATGTGTCAAGAAGAGGGTTTAGACAAGAGGAAAGAGGGCCCTGCTCTGAAGAGCTAACAATCTAGTGGGGAGGGGCAACAGACAGATGACATGAGGTGCAAGCAAGCAGGTAGAAGCCTGATGGTGGTATGCGAGCAAAGCAGAGATGTCCAAGGCATGGGGCAGGGGGAGCAGCCTAAGGACTAGGTTATGCATTGGAGGGGTACGCTTTGATAAATAGGTGGGTTTTTAATGCCCGTTTGAAGTTTTGCAAGGTCGGGGAGAGTCTAATGGAGCGGGGGAGCGCATTCCACTGAAGGGGTGCAGCACGGGCAAAATCCTGAACTCGTGCATGGGAAGCAGTGACCAAGGCAGAGGAGAGGCGACGGTCATCAGCCGACTGTAGTGGGCGGGAGGGAGTATGAAGGGAGAGGAGGTTGGAGATGTAGGGAGCAGTGGAATTAGAGATGGCCTTGTATGTGAGGGTGAGGAGTTTGAAGAGGATTCTGTAGGGAAATGGGAGCCAGTGTAGATTTTGTTGAAGGGGAGTGGCAGAAGTGGAGCGGCGGGAGAGGAAGATGAGCCTAGCTGCAGAATTGAGGACAGATTGGAGGGGAGCGATGTGGGAGCAAGTGAGGCCAGTGAGGAGCACATTGCAGTAGTCAAGTCGTGAGATGACCAGTGAGTGGATGATAAGTTTAGTTGCACTCTGGGAGAGAAATGGCCTGATGCGAGCAATGTTGCGTAGCTGGAACCGACAAGATTGCGCCAGAGCTTGGATGTAGGGTGCAAAGGAGAGGGAGGAGTCAAGAGTGACGCCCAGGCAGCGGAGTTGGGGAACGGGGGAGATGATAGTTTTGTCAACAGTGATAGAGATATTTGTAGGGGGTGTTGCTCTGGCTGGAGGAAAGATAATAAGTTCAGTTTTATCCATGTTGAGCTTCAGAGAGCGCTCAGACATCCAGGAGGAGATGGCAGAGAGGCAGCTGGAGACCTGAGAGAGGACAGAGGGGGACAGATCAGGAGAGGAGAGGTAGAGTTGTGTGTCATCAGCATAGAGGTGGTATTGAAGGCCAAATGAGTTAATGAGCGCACCCAGGGAAGAGGTGTAGGAGGAGAACAGAAGGGGGCCTAGGACAGAACCCTGAGGGACACCAACAGGAAGGATGGAAGGGTGTGAGGTGGTTCCGGAGGCAGACACAGAGAAGGAGCGGTTAGTGAGGTATGAGGTAAACCAGTCAAGGACGGTGCTAGAGAGGCCAACATTTTGGAGTGTGCGGAGCAGGAGAGGGTGATCCACGGTGTCAAAGGCAGCAGAGAGGTCCAGAAGGATGAGCAAAGAGAAGTGGCCCTTGGATTTGGCCGAAAGCAGGTCACTGGTGACTTTCACCAGGGCAGTCTCGGTGGAGTGGAGTGGGCGAAAGCCAGATTGTAGTGGATCAAGGATGGAGTGGTCAGAGAGGTAGCTTGTGAGACGGCTGTAGACCAGTCGTTCAAGTAGTTTGGAGGCAAAAGGGAGAAGAGAGATGGGGCGGTAGCTAGTGAGTGATGAAGGGTCGAAGTTGGCTTTTTTGAGAATAGGGGACACCAGAGCATGTTTGAATGGTGAGGGAAAGATGCCAGTAGAGAGCGATAGGTTAAAGAGGTGAGCAAGGTGGGAGCAGGCAGTGGGGGGGAGGGAGCGGAGAAGACGGGAGGAGAGGGGGTCCAAGTGGCAGGTTGTGGGGGGAGAGGATAAGATGAGGGAGTGGACTTCCTTGTCTGAGGTGGGACGGAAGCAGGACAGGGTGGGATAGATGGACGGGAGGGATGGTGGGAGCAGTGGGGCAGCAGAGGGGTGACGGGAGGAGATGTCATTTTGAATATCCTCAATTTTGGAGATGAAGAAGGAGGCAAAGTCAGTGGGAGTGAGGGAAGAGGGGAGGGGAGGAGGAGGGGGGCAAAGGAGAGTGTTGAAAGTTTCAAAGAGTCGACGTGGACTGGAGGACTGAGAAGAGATGAGTGTTTGGAAAAAGGATTGCTTGGCGAGAGAAAGAGCAGAGCTATAGGAAGAGAGGATAAACTTGAAATGGAGAAAGTCCGCCAGAGAGTGGGATCTCCTCCAGGAGCATTCTGCAGAACGTGAACATTTTTGTAGGAATCGTGTGAGTTTGGTGTGCCAGGGTTGGGGTTTGGAGCGGCGGAGGGGGACAGATGAGAGGGGGGCCACAGAGTCAAGAGCAGCAGTAAGGGAAGAGTTATAGAAGGAGGCTGCCTGGTTGGGACAAGTCATAGTGGAAAGAGGAGAGAGGAAGGTCTCGAGGGAGGACATGATAGCGGGGTTGAGGGACCCGAGATTATGTCTGGTGATGGTGGGTCTGGGTGTGGAGCAGAGAGGGGAAGATGAGAGGGTGAAAGAAAGCAGATGGTGGTCAGAGAGAGGGAAGGAAGAGTTAGAGAAGTCAGAGAGATCACATCGGTGGGTGAAGACAAGGTCGAGGGAGTGGCCGAGATTGTGAGTAGGGGTGGAGGACCATTGAGAAAGTCCAAAGGAGGTGGAAAGAGCAAGAAGGTTAGAGGAAGCTGCATTAGTGATGTCGATAGGGATGTTAAAGTCACCGAGGATGATAGAGGGGAGGAGGAGAGAAAGTGAGGAAGCCAGGCAGCAAAGTTGTCAAGGAAAGGTGTACAGCGGCCCGGGGGGCGGTAGATCACTGCCACATGGAGGTGAATGGGGTAGAAGAGGCGGATAGTGTGGACCTCAAAGGTGGAGAAGGTGAGGGAGGGCTCAGGTGGGATGACACGAAAGGTGCAGTTAGGAGAGAGAAGGATGCCCACGCCTCCACCCTGGCGGCCATCAGGTCTGACCGTGTGGGTGAAGGAGAGGCCTCCGTAGGAGAGGGCAGCAGGGGACTTGGTGTCAGAGGAGGAGAGCCAGGTTTCAGTGATGGCGAGAAGGTTAAAAGAGTGGGAGATGAAGAGGTCGTGGATAGTTGGCAACTTGTTGCAGATTGATCTAGCATTCCAGAGTGCACAGGAGAAGGGAAGGGAGGGGACAGGGGTAATGGGGATCAGGTTGGCTGGGTTCTTAATGCGTGTCAGTGAGGATTGGTATGGGACAGGATCGAGGAGCCATAATTCCTGTTCAGTAGTGTTGTTCAGAGGAATAGTATTGAATGGAGTGGCTGTAATAAAGAAATAACAATGAGAAGGGGGATGTAGTCAAAGCAGAGACAGTGGAGACCAGTTTTTCTGTAAATAATGGAGGGAATGGAAACACTGAGAATGTTACACAGTGGTTGAAGAGAGTATAAATGAGGAGCAGAAAGCAATGTGTGAGAGCAGTATGGTTGTTACTTGAGCAGAACATGCTAAACATACATACAAAACATACTAATGGGAGCAGTCCAGCAGCAGAGGTGCTTATAACTCTGCATACAGGCAAATATATGGATCTAGCTCCATGCATGCAATGCAGTAACATCAAGGGTGATCAGTGTAATTCTCCCATAACACTTCTTACCTATCCACTACCGCTGGCTGCTGTATAGCACACATCGGAAAGGGAGAGAGAGGAGAATGCTCCTGCTCAGCGGCATTAGCCGCACCCTCAGCCAAGCACACGCTGCTGTGTGGTGGGCTGTGGTGGGTCTAGGAAAGCTGCTGATTGCCCCCTGATCCCCCTGGGTAACAATCACTGCTGACTTGCTTTCAACTCAGTCCCACTGTGTTTTTTCATATTAACCTTATGTTTTGGTTTTTAGAGAGATCTGGGCATGAGGAGAACCAGGTGTGAAGAGTGGGAGTAATATGATTCCAACCACATAGGCAAACGCAGGGGGTGGGGTTCCGGTTGCCTGGAAACCCCCCTCCTCTTGACAAGTGACTCAAATTATGACAATAGCAATGGTATATAATATGATTATTAGAGCTGCAATCCCATCATGCAGTTTAAGGGACAGAGCGGAGCTGCTAAACATGACCAGTGGTAGCAGCTTCTTCTACCAAGTTTGCTGTGTGTGTGGTTCTGAGTCCTCAATCACTGCACTGGACCAGAGAGTAGCTACCAGGAAGAAGAGATAAGAGCCTTACCATGAGGTGGGAGAATGTGTGCTTAGAAAGTGCAGTACTGGTTCTATTATGTTTATGTATTTATTTATTATAGTATGTTTAACCTTTTTCTGACCACTTATTTATATTATTTAAATATGTTTGACACAGCCTAAACTATAGACCATCTTTAGAGCTAAATATTAATACTTATTCCATGTCCTGCAGAGTGGGAGATTGTGGATTACATTTGGAAACCCTCATCCAGAAATACTGCGTTTGCCACTGAACCGTATTATCAGACCTTATCGCATCCCACTTTGCAGAATCACTGGAGAAGCGGGCGGGATTCAGGATGAATTTGTACATTCCTGGAAGTTGGGAGACCTCCCTCAAATTTGGGATTCAACAATGAAATTCTAGGGAAGTATGGTTTTGTACCCCGGTACGCAGTTACTAAGGACATGTGATGGCTCCAGTGGGCCTCTATATTCTTTTCTGGGCGGCAGCTTCACTTGCAATGATTAGTAGTTCTATAGCCTGTAAAATCGCAGCTGCATAGACGTGTGTACAAACATGAATTAGGCCCATTGTTCAATAAAAATTAAGCTTTAACATAGGCTACACTTCACTGAGTAGTATTTTATCTGAAATACTGAATTGTTACTTTGTTATTATTAATTTTAAAGATATGTTTTTAAAGTGGAAGGACTATGATGGCAAGTTTACACCATATCTCCCAGGATAACTGGACAAGTGGTGTAATCCTGATAGGGGCGTGCAGGAGTTAAAGTGAGCCGGAACGGGGCAGAACTGCGTTCCATCAGTTCCACTTGGAGACGGAACGCAGTTCCGCCTCCACCGGCTCACATAACCCGATGTGTCCCCAGCGCCGCACAGGGAGATGACGAGCGCCCGCTGAGATTGTGTTACCAGCGGGCACCCTTCTCCCTCTCTACACCGAAAGCCGGAGGCAGGAGCTGAGCTCTGGCTTCCGGTGCTGTCACTGTGCAGCGTGCGCTATGGGAGAGACGTTAGTCATGACGTCTCTCTCATAGTGCTGAGGAGCGGACGCTAAGAGAGGAGGACTGCAGAGCTCTGGAAGCGGGAGCGGGGCTCGGTGAGTATGGTGTGTTTTTTGTTTTTTCCTTAGTGCAGCGGCACATTTACTGGGGGGACATTACTACTGAGGGGGCATCTACTGGGGGGAAACTACGGGGGGACATTACTACTGGGGGGGCATCTACAAGGGGCACAAACTACAAGAGGGTAAACTACAGGGGGGCATTACTACTGGCGGCTAAACTACAAGCAGGCAAACTACTGGGGGCATTACCACTGGGAAGCTAAACTAAAGGGGGGGGGGGTAAACTACTGGGGTCATAACGGAAGGGGCATTACCACTGGGGGCATAACTACTAGGGCTAAACTACAGGGGGCTAAACGACTGGGGGCATTACTACAGGCAACATTACTACTGGGGGCAATACTACATACGGGATTAACCATTAAGGGCATTACTACTGGGGGCCCTACTAATGAGGGCATTGTAAAGGGAGCACTTCATAAGGGGCATCTCTCCTGGGGACATAAGGGGCACTACTATTGCCGGCATTGCATAAGGGGCACCACTACTATGTGGTCTATATAAGGGGCACTACCAATGTGGGCACTACGAGTACAGTGGACAGTGCATATTGGGGGTCATTCCGACCCGATCGCTCGCTGCAGTTTGTCGCAGCGTAGCGATCGGGTAGGAACTGCGCATGCATGGTGCTGTAGTGCGCTGGCGCATGGCAGCTTTCGTTACCTAGCGATCGCCTCTGAGACAGAGGCGGTCGCTAGGTGGGAGGGGCCTGAACGGCGGCGTTAAGCTTCCATTTAGGGGGAGCGGTCCAGCCAACGCAGGCGTGGCCAGACCGTTTGGGGGGGCGGGCTGCGGTGGCTGCGTGACGTCTCACGCAGCCGCTGCGGCCAGCGGGAGTGACAAGCAACTCCCAGCCAGCTGCAGGAGCTGCGCTGGCCGGGAGTTACTCCTCAAATACAAAGGCATCGCCTCTGTGCGATGCTTTTGTATTTGTGCAGGGGGGCCGGCACTGACATGCGGGGCGTCCCCCCGCATGTCTGAGTTAACGATCGTAGCTGTGCTAAATTTAGCACAGCTACGATCAACTCGGAATGACCCCCAATGAGCACTACTACTGTGGGCATTGTATAAGAAGAGCTACTATGGTGGGCATTATGTGTATTACGGAGTGCTACTACTGTGGGCATTATTACTATTGTGTGACCACGCCCCTTTCTTTTGGAGACCACGCCCCTTTTTGCCTATGGTGCGCACAATACCTTTATTACTTGGTCGCCGTGGGGAGGGGGGGTGAGTTCCACCGCCTCTCTAGGACCATTTTAAGCACTGGGGGAGTGTCCAGCATTTTAAAAGTACTTAACCTCTGAACATCTCTCTCCTCCTCCCATTCATTGCTGTGTTATACAGTGGCTGTGCAGAGCAGCTGTGAAATGGACTTAACTTCCAACCAAATAGGTGCATTTATGCTGCAAAGGCGTCTCTGAAGCCAATTACACATTAAGTGACATATCGTATCGATTCCCATCGTTCCAATGGGAATCGATACGAGATATCAGCCATATATCGGCCTGTGTGTACACTGAACTGCGCACTAATGTGCGTAATCTGCAATGGCATCCTATCTTAAGGCCCCCATCCACTGGTGCGATATGGCCTGTTTTTATGCAATTGAGACGAATTGCTGAGACGGATTGCATGAAAAGTGTCACATTGCATGTCCTTTCCGTGTGATTGCGATGCGAGAGGCACTCCCATGTGTCTCCCATCAAAATCACAGATCACACGTGCTGCACGTTATATTTATCTCAATCACACAGAAATAGGTTTAATAACGTTAGATTGCATGAGATAAATCACATGTATAAAATAGACTCAAGTAGCAAATCACAATTGCAGGGCTCCCGAGAAGCTCCAAGCCAGATTGCAGGAAAAATGGATCCAACTCATAGATAAAACTCCCTAGTGGATGGGGGCC